>NW_026658730.1:0-3914 GCF_009828535.3 Hylobates moloch | reverse complement strand
ATTTACTTTTCATTGAGCAGTTCTGAAAGACTCTTTCTGTTGAAACTGCAAGTGGACGTTCCGAGCGCTAAGGGGTCTATAGTAGAAAAGGGAATATCTTCAAATAAAAACTACACAGAAGCATTCTGTGAAACTTGTTGCTGTTCTGTGCATTCATCTAACAGAATTGAACCTTAATTTTGATTGAGCAGTTCTGAAACACTCTTTCTATAGAAAATGCAAATGGACATTCAGAGCGCTAAGGGGCCTACAGTCGAAAAGGTCATATCTCCAAATAAAAACTACACAGAAGCATTCCGTGAAACTGCTTTCTGTTCTGTGCATTCAACTAACAGAGTTGAACCTTACTTTTGATTGAGCAGTTCTGAAACACTCTTTCTGTAGAAACTGCAAGTGGAAATTCACAACGCTGAGAAGCCTATAGTGCAAAAAGGAATATCTTCTAATAAAAACGACAGAAGCTTCTGTGAAAGTTCTTTCTGTTCTGTGCATTCTACTAACAGAGTTGAAGCTTACTTTTGATTGAGCAGTTCTGTAACACTCTTTCTGTAGAAACTGCAAGTGGACATTCGGAGCACAAAGCGGCCTATAGTGGAAAAGGGACTATCTTCAAATAAAAGCTACACAGAAGCATTCTGTGAAACTTCTTTATGTTCTGTGCATTCAACTAACAGACTTGAACCTTACTATTGATTGAGCAGTTCTGAAACACTCTTTCTGTAGAAACTGCAAGCGGACATTCGGAGGGCTAAGGGACCTATAGTGGAAAAGGAATATCTTCAAATAAAAACTAGACAGAAACATTCTGCGAAACCTCTTTCTGTTCTGTGCATTCAACTAATAGAGTTGAAACTTATTTTTGATTGAGCAGTTCTGAAACACTCTTTCTGTAAAAACTGCAAGCGAACATTCGGAGGGCTAATGGGCCTATAGTGGAGAAAGTAATATCTTCAAATAAAAACTACACAGAAGCATTCTGTGAAACTCCTTTCTATTCTGTGCATTCAACTAACAGAATTGAACCTTACTTTTGATTAAGCAATTCTGAAAGACTCTTTCTGTTGAAACTGCAAGTGGACGTACAGAGCGCTAAGGGGCCTATAGTGGAAAAAGGAATATCTTCGAATAAAAACTACACAGAAGCATTCTGTGAAGCTTTTTTCTCTTCTGTGCATTCAACTAACAGAGTTGAAACTTACTTTTGATTGAGCTGTTCTGAAATACTCTTTCTGTAGAAACTGCAAGTGGACATTCTGAGCGCTAAGGGGCCTATAGTGGAAAAAGGAATATCTTCAAATAAAAACTACACAGAAGCATTCTGTGAAACTTTTTTCTGTTCTGTGCATTCAACTAACAGAGTTGAACCTTACTTTTGATTGAGCAGTTCTGAAACACTCTTTCTGTAGAAACTGCCTGTGGAAATTCTGAGTGCTAAGGGGCCTCTAGTGGAAAAAGGATTATCTTCAAATAAAAACGACACAGAAGCATTCTGCGAAACTTCTTTCTGTTCTGTGCATTCAACTAACAGAGTTAAACCTTACTTTTGATTGAGCAGTTATGAAACACTCTTTTTTTTTATTATACTTTAGGTTTTAGGGTACATGTGCACAATGTGCAGGTTTGTTACATATGTATCCATGTGCCATGTTGATTTCCTGCACCCATTAGCTCGTCATTTAGCATTAGGTATATCTCCTAATGCTGTCCCCGCCCCCCCCACCCCCCACCCCACAACAGTACCTGGAATGTGATGTTCCCCTTCCTGTGTCCATGAGTTCTCATTGTTCAATTCCCACCTATGAGTGAGAACATGCGGTGTTTGATTTTTTGTCCTTGCGATAGTTTACTGAGAATGATGTTTTCCAGTTTCATCCATGTCCCTACAAAGGACACGAACTCATCATTTTTTATGGCTGCATAGTATTCCATGGTTTATATGTGCCACATTTTCTTAATCCAGTCTATTGTTGTTGGACATTTGGGTTGGTTCCAAATCTTTGCTATTGTGAATAGTGCCGCAATAAACATACGTGTGCATGTGTCTTTATAGCAGCATGATTTATACTCCTTTGGGTATATACCCAGTAATGGGATGGCTGGGTCAAGTGGTATTTCTAGTTCTAGATCCCTGAGGAATCACCACAAAAACAAACAACCCCATCAACAAGTGGGCAAAGGACATGAACAGACACTTCTCAAAAGAAGACATTTATGCAGCCAGAAAACACATGAAGAAATGCTCATCATCACTGGACATCAGAGAAATGCAAATCAAAACCACAGTGAGATACCATCTCACACCAGTTAGAATGGCCCTCGTTAAAAAATCAGGAAACAGCAGGTGCTGGAGAGGATGTGGAGAAATAGGAACACTTTTACACTTTTGGTGGGACTGTAAACTAGTTCAACCATTGTGGAAATCAGTGTGGCGAAACACTCTTTCTTTAGAAACTGCAAGCCAAAATTCTCAGCGCTAAGGGGCCTATAGTGGAGAAATGACTATCTTAAAATTAAAATGACACAGAAGCATTCTGCGAATCTTCTTTCTGTTCTGTGCCTTCAAGTAACACAGTTGAAAGTTACTTTTTATTGAGCAGTTCTGAAACACTCTTTCTGTAGAAACTGCAAGTGTAAATTCGGAGCGCTAGGGGTCCTGTAGTGGAAAAAGTAATATCTTCAAATAAAAACTACCCAGAAGAATTCTGGGAAACTTCTTTCTGTTCTGTTCATTCAGCTAACAGAGTTGAACCTTACTTTGATTGAGCAGTTCTGAAACACTCTTTCTGTAGAAACTGCAAGTGGACATTCTGAGCGCTGAAGGGCCTATAGTGGAGAAAGGAATATCTTCAAATAAAAACTACACAGAAGAATTCTGTGAAACTGCTTTCTGTTCTGTGCTTTCGACTAACAGAGATGAAGACTCCTTTTGATTGAGCAGTTCTGAAACACTCTTTCTGTAGAAACTGCAAGTGGAAATTCGTAGCACTTGGGGGCCTATAGTGGAAAAAGTCATATCTTCAAATAAAGACTACACAGAAGAATTCTGTGAAACTTGTTTCTTTTCTGTGCATTCAACTAACAGAGTTGCACCTTTTTTTGATTGAGCAGTTCTGAAACACTCTTTCTGTAGAAACAGCAAGCGAACATTCGGAGGGCTAATTTGCCTATAGTGGAGAAAGGTATATCTTCAAATAAAAACTACACAGAAGCATTCTACGAAACTGCTTTCTCATCTGTGCATTCAACTAACAGACTTGAACTTTACTTTTGATTGAGCAGTTCTGAAAGACTCTTTCTCTTGAAACTGCAAGTGGACAATCGAAGCGCTAAGGGGCCTATAGTGGAGAAAGTGATATCTTCAAATAAAAACTACACGGAAGCATTCTGGGAAACTCCTTTCTGTTCCGTGCATTCAACTACAGTGTTGAACATTACTTTTGATTGAGCAGTTCTGAAACACTCTTTCTGTAGAAACTGTAAGTGCACATTCAGGCGCTAAGGGTCCTAGAGTGGAAAAAGGAATATCTTCAAAAAAAAAGTACAAAGAAGAATTCTGTGAAACTGTTTTCTGTTCTGTGCATTCAACTAACAGAGACGAACCTTACTTTTGATTGCAGACTTCTGAAACCCTCCTTATGTAGAAACTGCAAGGGGTCATTCAGAGTGCTATGGGGCCTATAGTGGAAAAAGGAATATCTTCAAATAAAAAGTGCACAGAAACATTCTGCGAAACATCTTTCTGTTCTGTGCAATCAACTAACAGAGTTGAAGCTTACTTTTGATTGAGGAGTTCTGAAACACTATTTCCGAAGGAACTGCAAGTGGACATTCAGAGAGATAAGGGGCCTATAGTGGAAAAAGAAATATCTTCAAATAAAAACGACACAGAAGCATTCTGCGAATCTTCTTTCTGT
>NW_026658729.1:0-3915 GCF_009828535.3 Hylobates moloch | reverse complement strand
CCTAAAGTGCTAGAATTATAGGCATCTGTCACTGTGCCCGGCCACAGCTTTATTTGTATTTATTTCTTTATTTTATTTTTATTTTTATTTTATTTATTTATTTTTTTGGAGTCCTGCTCCGTTGCCCAGGCTGGAGTGCAGTGGCATGATCTCAGCTCACTGCGAGCTCTGCCTCCCGGGTTCATGCCATTCTCCTGCCTCAGCCTTCCGAGTAGCTGGGACTACAGGCGCCTGCCACCATGCCCAGCTAATTTTTTGTATTTTTAGTAGAGACGGGGTTTCACCGTGTTGGCCAGGATGGTCTCGATCTCCTGACCTCGTGATCCACCTGCCTCGGCCTCCCAAAGTGCTGGGATTACAGGCGTGAGCCACCGTGCCCGGCCTATTTCTTTATTTTTTTAAGACGGAGTCTTGCTCTTGTCGCCCAGGCTGGAGTCCAATGGCATGATCTCAGCTCACTGCAACCTTCACCCCCCGGGTTCAAGCGATTCTCCTGCCTCAGCCTCCCGAGTAGCTGGGATTACAGGCGCCTGCCACCACACCTGGCTAATTTTTTTGTATTTTCAGTAGAGACGGGGTTTCACCATGTTGGCCAGGCTGGTCTCAAACTCCTGATTTTGTGATCCACCCACCTCAGCCTCCCAAAGTGCTGGGATTACAGGCGTGAGCCACCACATCTGACCTTGTTTCTTTTCTTTTCTTTTCTTTCTTTCTTTTTTTTTTTTTTTTTTTTGAGACAGTCTTGCTTTGTCGCCCAGGCTGGAATGCAGTGGCACAATCTCGGCTTACTATATCCCCCTCCTCCTCCTGGGTTCAAGTGATTCTCCTCCCTCAGCCTCCTGAGTAGCTGGGATTACAGGCACGCACCACCACACCTGGATAATTTTTGTATTTTTTGTAGAGATGGGGTTTTGCCATGTCGGCTAGGCTGGTGTCCAACTCCTAAGTGAGCCGCCCATCTCAGCCTCCCTGTGTTGGAATTACAGGTGTGAGCCACGGTGCCTGGCCCAATGGGAAGTTTTAACTAGTGGGAATAACATAATCACGGTGTATTTCCAGCAGCTGCGTTGCAGTGCGAAGTGTACATTTAAGGAGGGGGAGAGAAGTGGGGATCAGATAAATATTTAGGATACTACTGCAGAAGTCCAGGTGCAAAATGTAATCAAGGCCTGAAGTAAAAATAGGGAGCACTCTTAGCCAGGTTCCCTGTACCATGAGGCCCGCTGCATGCACACCTCCTGGCCCATACACCCTGACCCCAGGGAAACCTTTCCTTGACAACTGGAACCAAGATCTTGGTGTTCTTTTGCAAAGTCAGAGCTTGTTAAATTGGAGTATAGGTTGGGCGTGGTGGCTCACGCCTGTAATCCCAGCACTCTGGCAGGCTGAGAGGGGTGGATAACTTGAGCCCAGGAGTTCAAGACCAGCCTGGGCAACGTGGTGAAATCCTGTCTCTACTAAAAATACAAAAATTAGCTGGGCATGGTAGTGCCTGGTTGTAATCCCAGCACTTTGGGAGGCTGAAGCAGGAGGATTGCTTGAGGCCAGGAGTTCAAGACCAGCCTAGGCAACATAGTGAGACCCCTGTCTCTACAAAAATAAAAATCAATAAATTAATTTTCTTAAAAAGCAGTGAGCAGCCGGGCACGGTGACTCACGCCTGTAATCCCAGCACTTTGGGAGGCCGAGGCTGCAGATCACCTGAGGTTGGGGGTTCAAGACCAGCCTGGCCAGCATGGTGAAACCCCATCTCTACTAAAAATACAAAAATTAGCTGGGCGTGGTGGCAGACGCCTGTAATCCCAGCTACTTGGGAAGCTGACGCAGAAGAATTGCTTGAACCCGGGAGGCGGAGGTTGTGGTGAGCTAAGATCGTGCCATTGCACTCCAGTCTGGGCAATAGGGGAAGACCCCACTGGAAAAAAAAAAAAAAAAAAAGCAGTAAGCATGATATGTGTCAGGGGGTTGAGAGACATTTGAAGAAAGTAAATCCTAGGGTTGGAGGACTGATAAGATGTAGGAACTGAAGATTATAGGGACAGTATCAGATCTGTTTTGAACAAGATGAGTTTGATGTATCTTTGTGACATCCAGATAGAGCTATCCATCAAATAGTTATATAAAAGGGCTAAGGGCAGCGTTTCCCAAAAAGGCTGCCACAAAAGAGAGTCCCCCAGGGCACCAGCAAATGTTAAAGGGAAAGCCGTGGGAGGGCTCTCCAGGGTCAAAAAATTTAGGGAAAATTTTGGTTAAACAGGTGCAGAGCCTTTAAGATGCTAATATCTACTGGGAAATTCCAAGAGTAAGGGCATTCATTATTTATTTTTAGAGATTGTGTGTGTAGGGGGGGGGCGGGGTGTCTCACTTTGTTGCGCAGGCTGGTCTTGAACTGCTAGCCTCAAGCGATCCTCCCACCTCGACTTCCCAAAGTGTTGGGATTACGGGCATGAGCCACCATATCTGCCCCCTGAAAATTATTTTGACCATGAACTGGTTTCTCTTTCCATAGAGTGTCTAGGGGCACTCACGTTCCAAAGAACCGTTTCTGCAATGCTTGTTTTAAGCCTAGGAGAGAAAAGTGCATAACAGCATGGGGCAGCCCCTGCGTTACCATGGGAACAGAAGGCATGGCAGCAAGGAGCTCAATAAAGAGACCCTGGAGTGAAAAGAAAGGAAGGCTGCAGACAAAGGCGGAAGCCCAGAGAAAGCCTGAGGAAGGCTGCCTAGATGGCTGGCCACCGCACTTGGATGGGAGTCAGGAAACAAGAGCGTCTGGGAAGCTTATCTGTATGAAATCATTTTTTCCCAGGCCATTTTCCTCTTCATAGTTTATTCTTTCAGTTGATTTGTAAAACCTTTCACTGAAGCTTTTATCAGAAAAATGTACAAAGCAGCAGGACGGTAGCCATGGAAGTCAAAATCCACTAAGGAGTGGAGTGTGTAACCACTCACCTGCCAGGAAAAAAATATATACACAACCCATGGGTCCAACTGACCGAATTATTCCATAGTGAATACACATTCCCCACAGTGACAATGCCTAGGTCAAGGAACAGAACATCACCAGCACCCCCGCAACCTCCCTTTGTGTCCTTCCCAAGCATTTGCCTCCTACCCTCACTTGTTGCACCGTAGATTCATTTTGTCTGTTCTTTTTTTTTTTTGAGACGGGGTCTCCCAGGCTGGAGTGCAGTGCAGTGGCGTGATCTCAGCTCACTGCAACCTCTGCCTCCCAGGTTCAAGAGATTCTCCCGCCTCAACCTCCCGAGTAGCTGGGATTACAGGTCCATGCCACCACTCCCCACTCATTTTTTTTTGTATTTTTAGTAGAGACAAGGTTTCACCATGTTGGCCAGGCTGGTCTCGAACTCCTGGCCTCAAATGATCTGCCCGCCTTGGCCTCCCAAATTGCTGGGATTACAGGCATGAGCCACCAAGCCCAGCACTCCCTGTGCTTTTTAATGTATCCTTATAAGAAAATTTAATTTTGTGACAATATTACCAGCAATACAAAGTATATTTTTAATCCAGACTCCTGAGGACAAGAATCTGAATTTATCCTGCTAGAAGATTAGAGAATAAACAAACAAGTAACCATGTGTTAAAAGACATTTAGACATTTGGATAGTAACGTCGATTTAAATATAATTCTCTGGCAATGGAAAGTTGTTTTGTTTGCAGCCCTTGAGGGTTTGCAAAAAGTCACTATGGTCGGACGTGGTGGCTCACGCCTATAATCCCAGCACTTTGGGAGGCCAAGGCAGGAGGATCACCTGAGGTCAGGAGTTCGAAACCAGCCTGACCAACATGGCGAAACCCTGTCTCTACTAAAAATACAAAATTTAGCTGGGCGTGGTGGTGCGCGTCTGTAATCCCAGCTACTTGGGAGGCTGAGCCAGGAGAATCGCTTGAACC
>NW_026658728.1:0-3916 GCF_009828535.3 Hylobates moloch | reverse complement strand
ACCACTGCACTTCAGCCTGGGCAACAGAGTGAGAGAGACCCTGTCTCTCTCTCAAGAAAAAGAAGAGATCCCACCATTTGCCACAACACAAGTGGACCCGGAGGACATTATGCTAAGTGAGATAAGCCAGACACAGAAAGAAAAATGTTTCACATGAGAGAATGGAGGGGAAAAAAAAGGAAAATTTTGCACCATCTCACTTATATGTGGAATGGTTTGTAAAAGGTCAAATATGTAGAGAGAGAACAAAACAGTGTTTACCAGGCCTGGGAATGGGGAGATGTAAGTCAAAGGATACAAAGTAGCAGATATGTAGGAAGGATGAAAAAGTTGAAAGATCCAATGTATAACGTGAAGACTATAGTTAATAATAGTGTATTTTACTCAAGATCTTTGCTAAATGGATAGATTATAGCTGCTCTTGCCACAGGGTGGGGTGGGTGTAGGGGGTAGCTCTCTACAATTCGAGGTGATGGATATGTTAATTTGCTCCACTATAGTAACCATTTTAGTATATATATATATATCTTATAACATCATGTTGTATACCTTAAATATACACAATACTATTTATTTATTTATTTACTTATTTATTTATTTTCAGACGAAGTCTTGCTCTGTCACCGAGGCTGGTGTGCAGTGACATAATCATGACTCACTGCAGCCTTGACCTCCCTGACTCAGCCTCCTGAGTAGCTGGGACTATAGGTGTAGTCCCTAATTTTTTTAAAATTTTTGTAGAGACTGAGTTTTGCTATGTTGCCCAGGCTGCTCTCAAATTCCTGGGCTCATGCAAACCTCCTGCCTTGGCCTCTCAAAGAACCGAGATTACAAGCGTGAGTCACTGTCCAGCCAAAATTTATTTTATTTTATTTTTTTTAAAGAATTTCTTCAAATGAAAACCCAGACATTGAAGCACAGTGCAGGAAGAAGAGCTACCACTATCCCCTGACAGACTAATGGTGAAATGAGGCAAGCACCAGCTTTGTGAAGTCAGATAGGGCTGGATTCTAATCTCTAATTGTCTATATCCTAATTCTGTAACCCTGGTCAAATTATATACTATCTCTGAGTCTCAGTTTACTCACTTGTAAAGTCTTACCTTATAGGGTTGTTGTGAATATTAAGAAGATAACAGATGTAAAGGTCACAGAACATAGGATGAACTTAAAAAGAGATGAGATTGTTATTACTGCAAATCCCGGCAACTCCCACCCCCAAGCTATGCAATGGAACAGAAAACTGTACTTTCTATATGAAAGTGGCATCCCAGCCTGGCCAATATGGCAAAACCCCATCTCTAGTAAAAATACAAAAATTAGCCAGGCATGGTGGTGCACACCTGTAATCCCAGTTACTCGGGAGGCTGAGGCATGAGAATCGCTTGAACCTGGGAGGTCACAGATGCGTGAGCCGAGATTGCATCATTGTACTCCAGCCTGGGCGATGAAACGAGACATTGTCTTCGAAAAAAAAAAAAGTTGGGGTAGGGCCTCCCGGAGAGAACCCTCTTTCACACTCACATGCACCATTCTGATTTCTCTGAAACACATAAAGTGGAAAAATCCCCCACTCCAGCCTGATTCCTGCGAGGAATATGCTCTAATATTTAATAGCTGATAACTCAGCAAGTTTCTTGAAAGGTTAATGTCTAACCTAACTCATCACCTCAAACCAAGCAATGGCCTCAATCACATAAGTCACTTCAGATTTTTCAACAGAAGCAGCCGTTTACATCAGGGAGCAGCAAAGCCCGTCAAATTTTCCCAAATTTCCTGGGAATTTGGAAAAGCAGACATTCTTCCCTGAGGGACTTCATCATACACTGTGATCTCCCCTGGTCCCCAGGATACTTGGGACCTGTATTTTGGTATCAGCAGCCACTATGGGATATGTTATCTACAGAACTGCTCTGGTGCATTTTAATGGTGGAATTACCACCATCTCCCTTAAGGGAAGAATAATAATGATGATTTGAATCTGCATAACACTTTTACTCCTCCAAGTGACTGTATATGTTATTTTATTTTGTATTCCTATAGTTCTAACATCAAAACATTTTTCCTCTTTTTTAATCAGAATTTTTGTAAACTGTACTGTATTTCTCATGGTTGTGTCTTCTGGGATTTATAGACTAAATAAATCCTCCTCCGTGTTAACACCTTTCAATAGCTGTAGACTGCTGCTGCGGACCATTCTTCTCCCTCCTTTCATGCTTTTAAATGTCAAATTTACTTCAAACCCATGTGGAGAGGCAGGTAGAATGCCAGAAGGCCCCATACAACTTCATCAGCAATGTCTTCACATATACTTTGTATATTTCCTCATTCTTCTTTCCTCCTATTTCCTGTAATTATTGTTGTGCCTCTTCTCTGATTTTAAGAGAAGGATATTCTAGGTTAAAATGTCGGCAACATCACTGGAAAAAAAAACAATTTTTCAAGTCTCAGGCCTGCAGAGTCTCGTTAAGATAAAAACAATTGTAGCCACCTTGGCCCTTTTTCCTTTCCTTACTTCCCTCTGTCTCTGGTTGAAGACATTTAAATCCTGCTGCAAAATTTCTACAAAGAATACAGTTAATGTGGATTCAGTTATTTCTCTCTCATAGCCTATTGAGACATCTTAATCCGACAGACCTGACAGTTGAAAATACTCCCCTGTAAATGTACACACACACACACACACACACACACAAACAGCCTCTTTTTGCTCAGAATCCAGGCTCCATGTGACCATGTTGTAGCCAATCTCCCACCAAGCTGTGTCCCAGATTCAGCTTCTGCCTCAATTAAGGAAACATGGGAGACAAAGCAGCACTTATTTTTAAATTAAAAGGCCTCCTGGCTTCCCTTACAGACTGCCTTGAGTGTGCTGCTCTGATCAAAGCTGCTTTGAACACTCTTCTGCTCTGGCAGGGACAGGAAAGAACGTTGCCCATAGGAAAAACTAATGTGAAACATTAGAGCATCAGGAACATGTGAAGGGCTGAAGTCCCCATGGAAGAGGCTCAAAAGTTTGTTTGTCTTCATTCCAAGAGTTTTCGAAGAACATGATTAAAAAGAGAAGTATCATGATTCCAATTCTTTTTTACTTTTTCTCATTTTTGTGGGTTTTTCCTTTCTCATTTCCCTATCATCAATTGTTTGTTTGCTTGTTTGTTTGTTTATTGCTTCTTCGTATCCTTGCTAAGGGGAAATTAATTTTCCCCTTGGATTAGCTTTCTCAAAAGTCCCTTTGATTTCATTTTTCATCCACCTCCCCTACCCCCAGTGCTTCAACTGCATTCCCTGCTTCTCTGTAGCTCCTCTTACAGAAGAAAATCATCACTAATGCAGGAATCATTTTTACCATTTCTCACCCTCCTTTAAAATTGATTTGAAAGAAAAATATGTTTAGAGTAGTATTGTACACAATAGACTCAA
This sequence comes from Hylobates moloch, assembly GCF_009828535.3. Lineage (NCBI taxonomy): Eukaryota > Metazoa > Chordata > Mammalia > Primates > Hylobatidae > Hylobates > Hylobates moloch. The sequence continues at coordinate 494 of NW_026658728.1, read as the reverse complement.
ATTGGAAACAACTCAAATGTCTATCAAGTGGTGAAGAGACAAATTGTGATATGTCCATACAATGGAGTATTACTAGCAGTGAAAAAGAATGAACTGCTAATAAACACAACATCATGGGTGAATCTAAGTGAAATAAGTGTTAAGTGAAAAAGAAGCCAGACATAAAAGGGTATATCTGTATCATTCTACTTATATGGAGTTCAAGAAGAGACAAAAAGAATCTGTGCTCATAGAAATCAGAACAGTGGTTGCAAGGAGATAGAATATTCCATCAAAGAAGGCATGAGAGCATTTTGGGGGGTGATGGAAATATTCTTTATCTTGATTAGAGAGTGTTTGCATTTGTCAAAGCTCATTTAACTGTGTGTTTTAGATCTGTGCATTTCCAGTCATAAATTATATCTCCATTTAAAAATAAAAGTAAAGGATTTTAAAAGGCCAGGTGCATTGGCTCATACCTGTAATCTCAGTGCTTTGGGAGGCCGAGGTGGGAG
>NW_026658727.1:0-3917 GCF_009828535.3 Hylobates moloch | reverse complement strand
CTCCCTTCCTCCCTCCCTCCCTCCCTCCCTCCCTTCCTTCCTTCCCCTCCAATCTCTGTTGAGCACTGCAAGAAGTAGGAAATTTATTGTTGTCTGTTTTGAGGTGTGTGCATTTGTATGTATGTGTGTTTAAGTATATGTGTCACGGGACTGACCGAAGAAATTTGCATTCATCTCCCCATTGATGATATTGTTCAAATTTTAAGCCCCATATTAAATCCCTTTTAGAGTTTTCTGATCCATGAAAACTTTCCTCTATCCTACACAGTCTTGATTCTGTAACTTTCTCTACTCATCCATAGTGCACCTAGACACATAAAATACTTTCTTCTATTCTGGCCTAAATTTTAAATCAGAAATTCCCCACTGGCTAAGTTTAGAGTGCCTCTGGCATCATAGAGGAAAGGAAATGTTCTAGTAATACTAGGGAACTTCAGTTATTGGCAGCGTAATTATTTTTTCTGGCTGTACCAGAAGTAACACTACCAAAGGTTTTTAAGAGGTAGCTATTTTTGAAAAAGTGATCAATAATTTCAGGTTTCTGTGTGGAATATAAAATAAATGAAATCTCATAGACTTTAGCTGAATTACCAGCATAAGTATTTCCTCATCCACATTTTCAATATTTTAGCCAAAAGATTGCATTTCTTTCTTGAAACTGGAAATATATTTTCTGTAAGGATAGCACAGTTTGGGAAACAGAGCATAGAGAAATTTTATCTTTATGTTGTCTTCTTACCTGCTTCCTTCCATTTATCTCCAATTAATCTAGGCCCCTGTTGTATAAGGCAAGTATTTTGCACATTATCAAGAATCATCAATTTCCATATGACGATACTCAGCTGATTATAATCATAAAGCATCAAAAAGCCAAAAGTTTATCAATGAGAGATAGCAAGTGGGTGTGGAACTAAAGAACTCTAAAGAGCACCTAAAAATCATTGGTAGCCTCTATGCACACAGTTAAATTTAACTCAAATAAGGATCCACTTATGCTGCTATGCTGCCATGTTGCCTGTTGACTTTGATAAATTTATCTTATTTGGAGTTTAAAATATGTTTTCTATAAGTTTGATCATCACCCAGAATGATTTACGCAGTGAATTGGTCAAAAATAGGTACTATCCCAGTCTTTATACTTTTAAGTCAACTGCCATAAAACAAACAAACAACAATTGGATAATATTACATAGGGTCTTTTAAATCCTTAATTTTGATCATTCCTTCAAAGTTCTTTAGACTCTAGGTCCCCATTGTTTATAATGGAGTGTTAAGTTAGTAGTGGTTTGTTATTCTTCAAGTGAGTCTGCAAGATAAAGCACGAAAAAGAGATAGATCTAAAAAAAATATAAGAAAGCTTCAAACTTCATCAATTCCCATCCTCAATGGGTCTTTGATTTTGCCTTGTAGATTTATGTTGTCCACTACCAAAAAGGAATGTCTGCTTTAGCTTTTTTAAGAAAAAAATCCTCATGGATTATTTGCCATTTTGAAATTATTTGTTAGTGGATTCCTGGTTTTGTTTAACAACTAAAGATAACATTTCTAGAAAAAATAAATATAAACATATTTAATATATTTTATTACTATTTAGCTATATTATTTCCCATTTTGATTATATTCAGGCATTCAGAGTTTATCTTCTTACTTCTCTCATACTTAGCAATGAAAGACCTAAATTTAAATATAGCCAATAACTGTGCCTCTAACATTATTTAAGGAAAAACATCACAGATTTTTATGTAGTTTACTACATAATGCCACTAGATTAATCAATGGTATATTATTAGCTTCAAGATGTTTTATTAATATATTTAGAGCTGCCTTTTTAAAAGAAATTAATGTCTGCATCCTGAAAAATCATAATTAAGTTTGTTCAGAAGGAAAAAATGACAGGAAAGACTTTGTATTGGTATGTAATTAGATTGAATTGGAATTTAATAATTGTGGGATAAGCATCTTCTGCAAGGCTTATCATTTCTATCCCAAAAAAGAGAATTGATTGATCAATGAGTTTAACCATTGAAAATGTTATAGCTGTTTTTATAGTCCTTTAATTTACAGTTTTAGAAATCATATTATGATTTCACTTTACACAAATACAAATGTAAAAAATAAAGTGAAGCCAATTGAGATGTGTTGCATTGTCCCTTAAGAAATCCAGAGTGGCATGAGTAAAAATGGTGGACTAAGGACTCTTTGAAATTCTGTCCACTTGTTACCGCTATGGCCATGCCAATTGATATGTTAATTAGGTCTACACTGCCTGCATACACTATCTCTGACCAAGCCATAAGGTTTCATAATGACTCAATAACTAATTATATATGCTCAAAGTTATGGTTTATTGCAAGACCTTCATACACCACCAATCTTGCAATTAATACTTAACACACATGTAGTAATTAAAAAGGGCAGTAGAAAACCACAGTGATGGCTCGGGAACACCAACAGGCCAATAGCCAAGTTCATTTGGTCTGGAAGTTCTTCCAATGTCAGTGGAGAGGAAGATGTGAAGGGATTTCTCTCCAGCAGAGCTAACAAATTCCAGAGAACATCTCCAAGTTCTCACAGACAGAGCCTGAGAAGGTGTCTTAAAGAAGGCCAAGTCCTAGCTGCTTTTACAATCTTCCCAGATGATTCTATTCTCATCTCATTATATCAGCTGCTTTTAACTTTCCATTTTCTCTTTTTAGGTCTCAGGTGGTACAGGCAACAGTGGATGTTATCCCCTCAGGTCGTTACATATTTATCTCTTAGAGGAAAGAAAGAACAACTTCACTGTGGTCTCAAAGCTACTTAACATGAATGACTCCGTTTTGACACGTTAAGCACACAAATCATTTTGATACATCATCATCATAAAAGCAATAAGAACAGTGGCAAAAATGTCAGAATTAATGTTTTAGAATTCTGGAAATTGACCAAAGACTTTAGCCAATCCCAACAGTGTTTATTCAAGAGAAAAAAAAAAGAGATCAATCACATTAAGAAAAAGAGTTTTAGATTAATATCATTTTAACATGACCTGTTCCAATTCTCCCCTTCCTAACTTCTCATTAGCCTTGAAAATCAACAACCACAATTGCAGTGAAAATCACAACTTGGCAGAAATTGAACGGGAAATAATGGGATTAGAGCACCTTTCAAAGCCCTGAAAAACGTTATTATTTCACCTATTTGGTGGTTCCCAGTAAGACCCCATTCACAAAGATATATCTATCTATCTATCTATCTATCTATCTATCTATCTATCTATCTATATATATATATATACACACACACACACATAACTGAAATTGCCAAGTTCAAGCAATTATCTCCACTTGGACTTTGTCAAAAATAATCAGGGGCTATTTTAAAATAACTAAAAGAGTATGATTGAATTGTTTGTAACACAAAAGAAGGATAAATGCTTGAGATGATGGATATATTGTTTACTCTGAGGTAATTTTTACACATTGTATGCCTGTATCAAAATATCTCACATATTTCATAGATATACAAACTTAGTGTGTATCAACAAAAATTAAAAATTAAAAAAATCAGAAGCAATTGTCAAATTATTAAACAACTGTTGAATTGCTTGAGAAAGTACATAACAGTTGGGGAAAACAATAGGCTAATCAAAAAGCTTAAAAGGAAAAGCTGGAGAATGAGATGTTCACATAGGACTTTAAGAATTCCAAAACATCTTTATAGCAGCACGATTTATACTCCTTTGGGTATATACCCAGTAATGGGATGGCTGGGTCAAATGGTATTTCTAGTTCTAGATCCCTGAGGAATCGCCACACTGACTTCCACAATGGTTGAACTAGTTTACAGTCCCACCAACAGTGTAAAAGTGTTCCTATTTCTCCACATCCTCTCCAGCACCTGTAGACTGGATTAAGAAAATGTGGCACATATACACC
>NW_026658726.1:0-3917 GCF_009828535.3 Hylobates moloch | reverse complement strand
TTGCTTGATAGATCTTCCTCCATCCCTTTATTTTGAGTCTATGTGTGTCTCTGCACGTGAGATGGGTTTCCTGAATACAGCACACTGATGGGTCCTGACTCCTTATCCAGTTTGCCAGTCTGTGTCTTTTAATTGGAGCATTTAGCCCATTTACATTTAACGTTAATATTGTTATGTGTGAATCTGATCCTGTCATTATGATGTTAGTTGGTTATTTTGCTCATTAGTTGATGCAGTTTCTTCCTAGCCTCGATGGTCTTTACAATTTGGCATGTTTTTGCAGTGGCTGGTACCGGTTGTTCCTTTCCATGTTTAGTGCTTCCTTCAGGAGCTCTTTTAGGGCAGGCCTGGTGGTGACAAAATCACTCAGCGTTTGCTTGTCTGTAAAGTATTTTATTTCTCCTTCACTTATGAAGCTTAGTTTGGCTGGATAGGAAATTCTGGGTTGAAAATTCTTTTCTTTAAGAATGTTGAATATCGGCCCCCACTCTCTTCTGGCTTGTAGAGTTTCTGCCGAGAGATCAGCTGTTAGCCTGATGGGCTTCCCTTTGTGGGTAACCCGACCTTTCTCTCTGGCTGCCCTTAACATTTTTTCCTTCATTTCAACTTTGGTGAATCTGACAATTATGTGTCTTGGAGTTGCTCTTCTCGAGGAGTATCTTTGTGGCGTTCTCTGTATTTCCTGAATCTGAATGTTGGCCTGCCTTGCTAGATTGGGGAAGTTCTCCTGGATAATATCTTGCAGAGTGTTTTCCAACTTGGTTCCATTCTCCCCGTCATTTTCAGGTACACCAATCAGACGTAGGTTTGGTCGTTTCACGTAGTCCCAAATTTCTTGGAGGCTTTGTTCATTTCTTTTTATTCTTTTTTCTCTAGACTTCCCTTCTCGCTTCATTTCATTCATTTCATCTTCCATCTGCGATACCCTTTCTTCCAGTTGATCGCATCTGCTACTGAGGCTTCTGCAATCTTCACGTAGTTCTCGAAACTTGGCTTTCAGCTCCTCCATCTCCTTTAAGCCCTTCTCTCCATTGGTTATTCTAGTTATCCATTCTTCTAATATTTTTTCAAAGTTTTTAACTTCTTTGCTATTGTTTTGAATTTCCTCCCGTAGCTCAGAGTAGTTCGATCGTCTGAAGCCTTCTTCTGTCAACTCGTCAAAGTCATCCTCCATCCAGCTTTGTTCCATTGCTGGTGAGGAACTGCGTTCCTTTGGAGGAGGAGAGGTGCTCTGCTTTTTAGAGTTTCCAGTTTTTCTGCTCTGTTTTTTCCCCATCTTTGCGGTTTTATCTACTTTTGGGCTTTGATGATAGTGATGTACAGATGGGTTTTTGGTGTGGATGTCCTTTCTGTTTGTTAGTTTTCCTTCTACCAGACAGGACCCTCAGCTGCAGGTCTGTTAGAGTTTACTAGAGGTCCACTCCAGACCCTGTTTGGCTGGGTGTCAGCAGCGGTGGCTGCAGAACAGCGGATTTTCGTGAGACCGCCAATTCAGCTGTCTGATAGTTCCTCTGGAAGTTTTGTCTCAGAGGAGTACCTGGCCCAGTGAGGTGTCAGTCTTTTCCTTCTGGGGGGGTGCCTCCCAGTTAGGCTGCTCAGGGGTGAGGGACCCACTTTAGGAGGCAGTCTGTCCGTTCTCAGATCTCCAGCTGCGTGCTGGGAGAACCACTACTCTCTTCAAAGCTGTCAGTCAGACAGGGACCTTTAAGTCTCTGGAGATTCCTGCTGACTTTTTGTTTGTCTGTGCCCTGCCCCCAGAGGTGGAGCCTACAGAGGCAGGCAGGCCTCCTTGAGCTGTGGTGGGCTCCACCCAGTTCGAGCTTCCTGGCTGCTTTGTTTACCTAAGCAAGCCTGGGCAATGGCGGGCGCCCCTCCCCCAGCCTCGCTGCCGCCTTGCAGCTTGATCTCAGACTGCTGTGCTAGCAATCAGCGAGACTCCGTGGGCACAGGACCCTCCGAGCCAGGTGCGGGACACAATCTCCTAGTGTGCCGTTTTCCAGGCCCGTTGGGAAAACGCAGTATGAGGGTGGGACTGACCCGATTTTCCAGGTGCCGTCTGTTACCCCTTTTTTTGACTAGGAAAGGGAACTCCCTGACCCCTTGCGCTTCCCGAGTGAGGCAGTGCCTCGCCCTGCTTCGGCTCGCGCACAGTGCGCTTCACCGACTGTCCTGCACCCACTGTTTGGCACTCCCTAGTGAGATGAAACCGGTACCTCAAGCAGAAATGCAGAAATCACCCGTCTTCTGTGTCGCTCAGGCTGGGAGCTGGAGACCGGAGCTGTCCCTATTCGGCCATCTTGGCTCCCCCCCCCGCTGTGAAAAGTTTTTAAGCACTAATTTCTTCACAGACTGGTACCCAACAGTTGGTGAAGGGTCCCCAGTCCTCAGACCACACTTTACCTGGCACGGTTCTGGTGGAAGCCATGGAAGACTGTTGTTGTGGTACATGATGATTTTACTCCATTCGGCTGGAGGTTATTTCAGGAGTGTACTTTCTTTTTTATATAAAATATTCATATTATATCAAAACCACATGACTTTCAAAAAAAAAGACAGAAGTGTTTTTTTTCCAGCTCTGCTTTGCACCCCCATGTGCCCTGTAACTCCTTCCACTGTTTTCCCCTGTGTAACACTGAGATGTAAAGATAGCATGGTATTTAAAAGTGGCATAAGATAGGCATGAGTGTCTATAGGTGCATTGTCATATTTACAAGCAGCAGGTGAGATGTGGAAGTGGAATTAAGTAATTAGGGATAGCTGTGTTTTGAGTGAAAGTATTTAAAAATATGATCAGTGCACATTTAAGGCAACTGAGCCAGTCAGGTCAAATAACAACTAGGATGAAACCATCAGTTTTCTTTGCGAACATCCACTGGCTTTGATTTTGCCCAGATGGTAAAAATATATTATCAAGATAGTTGTTATGATAAAGGGAAATGTATCCTTCCTTTTCTCTTGGTGCCTCAGATCTACAGGCCATGAAGAAATAGAAGTCTCTACATTCAGACGGATAGGAGGCATTATATTTTATCAGTGTTAGGAATATACCGTAGATATTTTATATTAAAACTGAAGTCACAGAGATTATTCACATTCTTCTTCATAAAAAAGTGAGTGTTTACTTGAACGTCGTTAGCATTTTGATGAAGGGTCATTGACAAAGAAGCCATACACATTTGCTGTGTCAACTCCTCACTTCAGACTATTCATGAGGCACATAATCTTTTTTTCCTGCATAGCTGTGGAATATTAATACATTAAGGGGAATTTGATGGCTTATGATCCATGTCACTGTTTGATGGTGATGTTGAATGTTCGCTGGTGTCATAAGGCAGCATGCATATATAATAGCTTTTAAAAAGGGAAGAAATTATTTCTTTCTCTGCCACCCTCACCTGTAGCAGTTTTAGTTTAAAACCTTTTATTTACCCTTCTTAGTTTATTTTCTGTCCATATAACTGAAAATTATTGTTTGTTAAGAAAGAGATAGATGTATGATGTCAAAGGCAGGTGGCAGACTTCGGGGTTAATGTCATTGTTATTGTAATTGTCTGTTTATTCCAAAACATTTATCTTTTTTTAAGACCTTATTTTTTAGAGCAGTTTTAGAACATTTACTTTTTATGAGTTTTTATTAATACTTGCCTGTGGTTGACAAATCAGTAGTGTGATTAGAACCAACATCTGTCCTATTCGTACCCAGAGACAAACTCTTCTAAACAATTCTTGCTTAGTTCTTTCGTATTTCTCTCTATTATTACTAAGAATTATGACAGTAACTCTAGATAATATATAATATGCTTACATATCTATTTCTAGATTTATCACCTTTTAGATAATGTCATTGACTACCATAAAAGATGAGGATTTCACTCATATATATATTATATACATATAATATATATATAAAATATATA
>NW_026658725.1:0-3918 GCF_009828535.3 Hylobates moloch | reverse complement strand
TTTTTTTTTTTTTTTGAGACGGAGTCTCGCTCTGTTGCCCAGGCTGGAGTGCAGTGGCACAATCTCAGCTCACTGCAAGCTCCACCTCCCGGGTTCACACCATTCTCCTGCATCAGCCTCCCAAGTAGCTGGGACTACAGGCGCCCGCCACTACGCCCGGCTAATTTTTTGTGTTTTTAGTAGACACGGGGTTTCACTGTGTTAGCCAGGATGGTCTCGATCTCCTGACCTCGTGATCCGCCTGCCTCGGCCTCCCAAAGTGCTGGGATTACAGGCGTGAGCCACCGTGTCCGGCCTTTTTTTTTCTTTTTGAGACAGAGTCTTGCTCTGTCATCCAGGCTGGAGTATAGTGGCATGATCTTGGCTCACTGCAACCTCCACCTCTCGAGTTCAAGGGATTCTCCTGCCTCAGCCTCCCAAGTAGCTGGGATTACAGGCACATGCCACCTTGCCCAGTTAATTTTTGTATTTTGATAGAGATGGGGTTTCACCTTGTTGGCCAGGCTGGTCTAGAACTCCTGACCTCAAGTGATCCACCTGCCTTGGCCTCCCAAAGTGCTGGGATTACAAGCATGAGCCACCGCACCCGGTCCATATACGGTAACTTCCTGGTGTTGCCATGGCATTTGCAAACTGTCATGACACTGGTGGGAGTGACTTTTAGCATGCTAATGCCTTATAATTAGAGTATAATAAGCAGTGAGGAAGAGCAGAAGTCACTTTCATCTCCATTTTGGTTTTAGAGGGTTTTAGCTGGCTTCTTTAGTGCAGCCTATTTTATCAGCAACATCTTTATGACCTGTGTTTTGTGCTGACCTCCTGTCTCATCCTGTGACTTAAAATCCCTAACCATCTGGGAATGCAGCCCAGTACGTCTCAGCCTTATTTTACCCAGCTCCGTTTCAAGATGGAGTCCCTCTTGTTCCAACGCTTCTGACATATTTCTCCCCTACCTTTTACAAGAGAACGCTTAATTTTTTTTTTCTTTGAGACAGAGTTTCACTCTTGTCAGCCAGCTGGAGTGCAATGGCACAATCTCAGGTCACTGCAACCTCCACCTCCCAGGTTCAAGTGATTCTCCTGCTTCAGCCTCTCGAGCAGCTGGGATTACAGGCATGCACCACCACACTCAGCTAATTTTTTGTATTTTTAGTAGAGATGGGGTTTCACCATGTTGGCCAGGCTGGTCTCGAACTCCTGACCTCAAGTGATCTGCTCACCTTGGTCTCCCAAAATGCTGGCATTACAGGTGTGAGCCACTGCACCCGGCTACATCAGGGATTTTTTTTTTTTTTTTTGAGACAGAGTCTTGCTCTGTTGCCCAGGCTGGACTGCAGTGGCATGATTTCAGCTCACTGCAATCTCTGCCTTCTGGGTTCAAGCGATTCTCCTGCCTCAGCTTCCCAAGTAGCTGGGATTACAGGCACATGCCACTACACCTGGCTAATTTTGTTATTTTAGTAGAAATGAGGTTTCACCATATTGGCCAGGCTGGTCTTGAACACCTGACCTCAAGTGATCCACCCACCTCAACCTCCCAAAGTGCTAGGATTACAAATGTAAGCCACTACACCTGGCCTGCTTCAGGATTTTTTAAAGCTCCCTGAATGATTCTTTTTTTTTTTTTTTTTTTTTTTTGAGACGGAGTCTTGCTCTGTCACCCAGGCTGGAGTGCAGTGGCGCAATCTCAGCTCTCTGCAAGCTCTGCTTCCCGGGTTCACCCCATTCTCCTGCCTCAGCCTCCTGAGTAGCTGGGACTACAGGCACCCGCCACCATGCCTGGCTAATTTTTTGTATTTTTAGTAGAGACGGGGTTTCACAGTGTTAGCCAGGATGGTCTCGATCTTCTGACCTCATCATCCATCCGCCTTGGCTTCCCAAAGTGCTGGGATTACAGGCGTGAGCCACCGCACCTGGCCTAAAGCTCCCTGGATGATTCTAACATGCAGCCACTGTTGAGAACCATTGTTTTAGTGGGCTGTCTCTATGGCCAAGCCAGACTGGGGACAAAGATCAAATCCAGACTGTCAGACCCCATTCCAAAGCCAAGATAGCTTGGTTCACAGGCCTAGATAACCAGGGGTTACCTTCATCACATCCTACAGCCTCAGGTGATCCACCCACCTTGGCCTTCCAAAGTACTGGGATTACAGGCATGAGCCACCATGCCCGGCCAGAACCCTTAATTCTAAGGGTTGTAGAGGGACAAAGATCCATCTTCTGTAACTTCTTTAGGCTGAATAGGGGTGATGATATTCCTGCCTAACTTTTAGGGCCTCTTGTATTCCGAGTAGAGAGGAGCTCAGTCAGAAAGCATCGGTATGTCAGGGGCCATTCATAACACTTGAGTTCTGACAAAATGTGATATCTGGAAGATTAATAAGTGTTCAATTTAAGAAAACATTCAGTAAGCTTATCTTGCATTTTTACACAAAGAATACAACAGCAATATATTCCACAATAGTAAAGCAAAATAAGCAAAATTATCCCAAGTAAACTAAATGAGACGGCTTTCTATGAACTGGGCAACTATTGAGCCAACCTAATATGAGATTGCTGGCTGATTCCGATATGTGCCCAGAATTAGAATGTTGATCCAGATTTTTATATTATTCATCACTGCAACCTCCGCCTCCCAGGTTCAAGCAATTCTCCTGCCTCAGCCTCCTGAGTAGCTGGGATTACAGGCATGTACCACCATGTCCAGCTAATTTTTGTATTTTTAGTAGAGACAGGGTTTCACCATGTTGGCAGCCTGATCTTGAACCCCTGGACTCAAGTGATCCACCTGCCTCAGCCTCCCAAAGTGCTGGGATTACAGGCGTGAGCCACCACACCTGGTCCATTAGTCAAGTTTTATTCCTTAAAGGAAAACATGCCATTCCAGTCAATACCTTGGTAAAATAACCAGTTTCTACAATTGTGTCCTGTTGCAAAAGAAAACATTTTTATAGCACTTATGCAAATAACTATATTGCCATAAGTTAAGAATATGCTCAAGTAGCCAGGCGCGGTGGCTCACGCCTGTAATCCCAGCACTTTGGGAGGCCAAGGCGGGCAGATCACGAGGTCAGAAGATCGAGACAATCCTGGCTAACGCGGTGAAACCCCGTCTCCACTAAAAATACAAAAAAATTAGCCGGGCGTGGTGGCGGGCGCCTGTAGTCCCAGCTACTCCGGAGGCTGAGGAAGGAGAATGGCATGAACCCAGGAGGCGCTGCTTGCAGTGAGCAGAGATCACGCCACTGCACTCCAGCATGGGCGACAGAGCAAGACTCCATCTCAAAAAAAAAAAAAAAAAAAAAAGAATATGCTCAAGTAGTTTCCAAATTATGGAGAAATCACGTAGAGACAAACAAATGTGCTCCAAATTTTGTTTACAGAAATATAGTTTACTTAATTGTTGAAAGCTGTAAATAGCTCAAGAGAAAAGTTTTTGTGGCTCCAAAGTCAGCCAATTGGTGCTGCAGTCTATTTCCTGTGGGTTGGGGGTCTCCTCAGTATCTTACCTTCATAGTCACCAGGAAGATGTTACCGGAAAGGGGTCCCTGATCTAGACCCCAAGAGAGGGTTCTTGGATTTGCGAAAGAAAGAATTTGAGGCAAATCCACAGAGTAAAGTGAAAGCAAGTTTATTAAGAAAGTGAACAAATAAAAGAAGGGCTACTCCATAGGTAGAAAAGTCTTCTTTTTTTCCCTCAGCCCCCAAGTAACTGGAACTACAGGTGTGTGCCACCGTGCCCAGCTAAATTTTTTTGTATTTTTTTTTTAGAGATGGGTTTTGCTATGCTGCCCAGGCTCCTCTGTAACTCCTGAGCTCAAGCAATCCACCTGCCTCACCCTCTGAAAGTGCTGGGATTACAGGCATAAGCAACAACACCTGGCCATGGTTTTTGTTTTCTCCTTTTTTTTTTTTTTT
>NW_026658724.1:0-3918 GCF_009828535.3 Hylobates moloch | reverse complement strand
ATACCCAGTAATGGGATGGCTGGGTCAAATGGTATTTCTAGTTCTAGGTCCCTGAGGAATCGCCACACTGACTTCCACAATGGTTGACCTAGTTTACAGTCCCACCAACAGTGTAGAAGTGTTCCTATTTCTCCACATCCTCTCCAGCACCTGTTGTTTCCTGACTTTTTAATGATGGCCATTCTAACTGGTGTGAGATGGTATCTCATTGTGGTTTTGATTTGCATTTCTCTGATGGCCAGTGATGATGAGCATTTTTTCATATGTTTTTTGGCTGCAAAAATGTCTTCTTTTGAGAAGTGTCTGCTCATGTCCTTCGCCCACTTGTTGATGGGTTTGTTTTTTTCTTGTAAATTTGTTTGAGTTCATTGTAGATTCTGGATATCAGCCCTTTGTCAGATGAGTAGGTTGCGAAAATTTTCTCCCATTCTGTAGGTTGCCTGTTCACTCTGATGGTAGTTTCTTTTGCTGTGCAGAAGCTCTTTAGTTTAATTAGATCCAATTTGTCAATTTTGGCTTTTGTTGCCATTGCTTTTGGTCCTTTAGACATGAAGTCCTTGTCCATGCCTATGTCCTGAATGGTAATGCCTAGGTTTTCTTCTAGGGTTTTTATGGTTTTCGGTCTAACATGTAAGTCTTTAATCCATCTTGAACCAATTTTTGTATAAGGTGTAAGGAAGGGATCCAGTTTCAGCTTTCTACATATGGCTAGCCAGTTTTCCCAGCACCATTTATTAAATAGGGTATCCTTTCCCCATTGCTTGTTTTTGTCAGATTTGTCAAAGATCAGATAGTTGTAGATATGCGGCGTTAGAAACGCCTGAAATAATAATTCTAGCCTTCAACTCATTTTCAGCTTCTGTAGGTATTTTTGTTGTTGTTGTTCTACCTGTTGTGGCCTAATGCTAAAAACATTTTATCTTAAAGGTCTAAAGGAAATGTTTATTTCTAACATAACATTCTATGCCCTTGGCTGTAAATTATTCTATGAATCCAAAAATTTGCACTTCTAACCCAGGAAACACTCTTTCTATGTCTAACTAATTAAAATACCCTTTTCATTAGTTTTGACTTGTAGATTTTCTACATGGAGTCCCCATAGGAAACAGCAGTCACACTGCAGAAGGTCTTTTCTTTTGCCTTTGGACAACTGGCCTAATAAGCAGACTTTAAGCTTTATTGAAATAATTCATATGTTATTATTGCTAAGTTTTATAGTTTGCTTAAAAAACTAAGATTAAAAACTGTTTTCTTAATTAAGATTATTACATTCAAGTAACTTTCTGTATGTGCTTTTAAAGGACTTGTGCCATTAAGTTATGGGGCTTTGACTCCTGGATCTAAATCTTAAACATTGACAGCAGGTAAAACCTCAACCTCAGACTTGGTAGAAGGTGTCAATCAAAATAAACTACATTCATGAGACACAGGGCTAGAAATTAAAACTATTCAACTTGAGGCCCAGGGACTATCACAGAAGAGTTGGGCACGTGAGATTGCAGGGGCCAAATTCGAATGATAAAATAAGCTCATTTTCTCTATAAATTAATCATTAATGTCAAAGGCACACTGATGCAAGGCCAGCATATGGGCCCCTGTGTCAGATTAATAAGATTTTCTTGGAGCATTAAAAACTTCTCAATAAAAGGTTATAAAGGTTATAAAAAGGCTTATGGAAATTATGTATTATGGTCAAAATAATTAAAATTCTATAGATTATGCAGTTTTAAAAAGAAATTTAACTGTCCTCATGTTGTTTTTATTAGGGCTTATTGTTTGGGAAATTAAGTCTCCTCTCTCAAAGAATAAAGGTTTTCACCTTTTTTTTTTTGAATTCTTTGTTATCATTTTGGCTAAATGAATGACTTATTTTACAATCACCTCTGATCCTATTTTGTGATATCAAGTTTTTTAAACTTTTTATATTTAACAAATTTTCCAAAATCAAATTCTTACTTGGTTCTCATAAATTTTTTGATATTAGTCACCTGAAGTTCAAAAGAAACATATTTAGCTTATTTGATATCATAAAATCATACAGGAAATATTGTCAGATATGAAACAGTATTTAACCTTCTTTGGATTCTATATATATAAATGTGTAATTAGTATGTGTTCCAGAATTCTATGACATTCCTGTGATTCTTTTATGTCTTAGCACATGTTATTAGTAGTAATTATGGTTATTATGTAAAACTGTTGTATGCCACAGAAGTAACCAAATTTCTGTGTCAACTGTGCCTTTGTAACTGTGTTAGGACTTTTGTCATCTACGGTTGTTTTGCTTTTATCCTTTCCAAAAGGTGGTTTTGTAATCAGCATAGGACTCTGTATTCATCCATTTTCACACTACTATAACAAAATTCCCAAGACTGGGTAATTTATAAAGCAAAGAGGTTTAATTAACTCATAGTTTTGCATGGCTGGAGAGGCCTCAGGAAACTTACAGTCCTAGTGGAAAGGGAAGCAGGCACGTCTTACATGGCAGCAGGCAAGAGAGATAGTGTGTGTCAGTGCAAGAAAAACTACGACTTAAAAAAGCATCAGATCTCATGATAGTTCACTTCCTTTCATGAGAACAATGTGGGAAAAACCACCCCAATAATCCAATCACTTCCCACCAGGTCTCTTCCTAAACACCCAGGGATTACAATTCAAGATGAGCTTTGGGTTGGGACACAAAGTCTAACCATATCATACTCTGACACGTGCTCTTGAATGGAGGTTTCTGGAAATTGTGACACTAGAATAGAAGAAAAACTTTTAGGACTCCCATGGAGAGCTGAAATGTTCCTGAATATCAAGCAAAACAGGAGTTACATGCACAGACTGAACTAATAGAAGACTGAGAATAATCATTTTATGATTTTTTGCTTAAAACGTTGTTGATCCTTTGTTTTTCAGAGCTAAAAAATCTTTTCTTTAGAGCTATTTGTAGCTTTTAATTATTGAGTAATGTACGGTCTTATAAACAAAATTTGGTGCATATTTCTTTCCTCCTGATTTATCAAAAATTTGGAAACCAGCTGTGAGTATTTTTAACTGATGGCAATATAATTATTTGCATGAGTGCAATAGATATCTGTTTACTTTTGTAATAGGACACTTTTGGAGACACTGGTTATTTTAACAAAGTTTTGACTGAAATGATGTGCTTTCAGATTCTTTTAAGAAATCAAAGTTGACTTTTAGAGCCAGTAAAAGCCCCTTGGGAAAGCTGGTCTCATACCTTGTCCACACAGTCCCTCTACAGGTTCCTGATCTGTGGTAAATAAAAAAATGTCACTTTCTTTTTTTATTATCAAGGTTCAAATATACTGAAATGCCTATTTACAAATCATGCAGATTTAAGGTATTATATTTTATATGAATGAAATATTTTAACGTGTATGAAATCATAGACAAAGAAAAATGGAATAGTGATCATATAGAAGGAATAAATTTGAGAAATATTGAGGAATTCAAGGAATTACTGAGACCTAAATATTTTTCATAATTGATGAAAATTATGAACTAATGAATATAGGAGGTATCATTTATCCATAATAAAATATATAAAAGGAAAACCAAGTATTTTTGTCAAACTACAGAAAGTCAAAGACAAATAAAAAGATCTGAAAATAAATTATTCAAAAAATGTAAAAATAATTTTTATTTAAGATAAAATATTTTAACTGTCAACATGGAATTGTGTATACTCAGACAAACTATCTTATAAGAACGTGGGGGAAAATAACTATAAATAAACAAAACTGAGATAATATATTAACAAATAATTTTCACTGAAGAGTTTTCCAAAAAAATTATCCAGGCAGAAGAAAGAAAGATTTCAGACGGAAAGTCTGAGATACGAGAAAGAATGATAAAAACATAAACTGTTAGAGAAATAGATAAAACTAAATAAAAGGTGTCTATATA
>NW_026658723.1:0-3920 GCF_009828535.3 Hylobates moloch | reverse complement strand
TAACAGACTTGAACTTTGCTTTTGATTGAGCAGTTCTGAAACACTCTTTCTGTAGAAACTGCATTTGGACATTCGGGACCCTAAAGGGCCTACAGTGGAAAAAGGGGTATCTTCCAATAAAAACTACACAGAAGCATTCTGCGAAACTTCTTTCTGTTCTGTGCATTCAATTAACAGAGCTGAACCTTTCTTTTAATTGAGCAGTTCTGAAACACTCTTCCTGTAGAAACTGCCAGTGGACATTGGGAGCGCTATGGGGCCTACAGTGGAAAAAGTGTATCTTCAAAGAAAAACTACACGGAAGCATTCTGTGAATCTTGTTTCGGTTCTGTGCATTCAACTAACAGAGTTGGACTTCACTTTTGATTGAGCAGTTCTGGAAAGCTCTTTCTGAGGAAACTGCAACTGGATATTCGGAGCGCTAATGGGCCTATAGTGGAAAAAGGAATATCTTCAAATAAAAACTACACAGAAGCATTCTGTGAAACTTCTTTCTGTTCTGTGCATTCAGCTAACAGATTTGAAGCTTACTTTTGATTGAGCAGTACTGAAACACTCTCTATGTACAAACTGCAAGTGGACATTCAGAGAGCTAAGTGGCCTATAGTGGAAAAAGGAATATCTTCAAATAAAAACTACACAGAAGCATTCTGTGAAACTTCTTTCTGTTCTGTGGATTCAACTAACAGACTTGAACCTTACATTTGATTGAACAGTTCTGAAACATTCTTTGTGTAGAAACTGCTAGAGGAATTCTGAGCGCTAAGGGGCCTATGGCGGAAACAGGAATATCTTCAAATAAAAACTACACAGAGGCATTCTGCGAACCTTCTTTCTGTTCTGTGCATTCAACTAACAGTGTTGGACCTCACTTTTGATAGAGCAGTTCTGAAACACTCTTTCTGTAGAAAGTGCAAGTGGACATTCGGAGAGCTAAGGGGCTCACGGTGGAAGAAGGGATATCTTCAAATAAAAACTACACAGAAGCACTCTGTGAAACTTATTTCTGTTCTGTGCATTCAGCTAACAGCGTTGAAGCTTACATTTGATTGAGCAGTTCTGAAACACTCTTTCTGAAGAAAAAGCAAGTGGACATTCGCAGCATTAAGGGGCCTACATGGGAAGAAGGAATATCTTCAAATAAAAAGAAATCTTCTTCTCTGTACTAAAGACTTGAATTTATTATGAAAAAATTTTTGAAAATTCAGTGTCCTTTCTGCTCTCTGCATTCAACTAAGAGAGTTGAAGCTTACTTTTGATTGAGCAGTCCTGAAACACTCTGTAGAATCTGCAATTGCACATTCGGAGCGATAAGGGGCCTATAGTGGAAAAAGGAATATCTTCAAATAAAAACGACACAGAATCGTTCTGCGAAAGTTCTTTCTTTTCTGTGCATTCAACTAACAGAGTTGATGCTCACTTTTGATTGAGCTGTTCTGAAATACTCTTTCTATAGGAACTGCAATTGGACATTCGGAGCCCCAAATGGCCAATACTGGAAAAAGGAATATATTCAAATAAAAACTGCAGAGAAGCATTGTGCGAAACATCTTTCTGTTCTGTGCATTCAAATAACAGACTTGAACCTTATTTTGATAGAGCAGTTCTGAAACACTCTTTCTGTAGAAACTGCATTTGGACATTCGGAGCCGTAATGGGCCCACAGTGGAAAAAGGGATATCTTCAAATAAAATCTACACAAAAGCATTCTGTGAAACTTCTTTCTGTTCTGTGCATTCAACTAACAGAAATGAACCTTACTTTTGATTGAGCAGTTCTGAAACACTCTTTCTGTAGAAACTGCATTTGGACATTCGGAGCACTAATGGGCCTACAGCGGAAAAAGGGATATCTTCAAATAAAATCTACACAAAAGCATTCTGTGAAACTTCTTCCTGTTCTGTGCATTCAACTAACAGACTTGAACTTTGCTTTTGATTGAGCAGTTCTGAAACACTCTTTATGTAGAAACTGCCTTTGGACATTCGGGGCCCTAATGGGCCTACAGTGGAAAAAGAGATATCTTCCAATAAAAACTACACAGAAGCATTGTGCGAAACTTCTTTCTGTTCTGTGCATTCAATTAACAGAGGTGAACCTTTCTTTTAATTGAGCAGTTCTGAAACACTCTTCCTGTAGAAACTGCCAGTGGACATTCGGAGTGCTATGGGGCCTACAGTGGAAAAAGTGTATCTTCAAAGAAAAACTACACGGAAGCATTCTGAGAATCTTCTTTCGGTTCTGTGCATTCACCTAACAGAGTTGGATTTCACTTTTGATTCAGCAGTTCTGGAAAGCTCTTTCTGAGGAAACTGCAACTGGATATTCGGAGCGCTAATGGGCCTATAATGGAAAAAGGAATATCTTCAAATAAAAACTACAAAGAAGCTTTCTGCAAAACTTCTTCCTGTTCTGTGCATTCAGCTAACAGATTTGAAGCTTACTTTTGATTGAGCAGTACTGAACCACTCTCTATGTACAAAATGCAAGTGGACATTCAGAGAGCTAAGTGGCCTATAGTGGAAAAAGGAATATCTTCAAATAACTACACAGAAGCATTCTGGGAAAATACCCTCTGTTCTGTGCATTCAACTAACAGAGTTGATCCTCACTTTTCAGTGAGCAGTTCTGAAATACTCTTTCTGTAGAAACTGCAAGTGGACATTGGAGCGCTAAGGGGCCCATAGTGGAAATAGGAACATCTTCAAATAAAAACTACACAGAAGCATTCTGTGAAACTTCTTTCTGTTCTCTGCATTCAACTAAAAGTGTTGGACCTCACTTTTGATAGAGCAGTTCTGAAACACTCTTTCTGTAGAAAGTGCAAGTGGACATTCGGAGCGCTAAGGCGCTTACGGTCAAAAAAGGGATATCTTCAAATAAAAACTACACAGAAGCAATCTCTGAAACTTCTTTCTGTTCTGTGCATTTAACAGCAGAGTTGAAGCTTACTTTTGTTTGAGCAGTTCTGAAACATTCTTTCTGTAGAAACTGCAAGTGGAGATTCAGAGCGCTAGGGGGCATATAGTGGGAAAAGGGATATCTTCGAAGAAAAACTACACAGAAACATTCTGCCAAACTTCTTTCTGTTCTGTGAATTTAATTAAGAGAGTGGAACCTTACTTTTGATTGAACAGTTCTTAAACACACTTTCTATAGGAACTGCAGTGGACATTCGGAGCGCTAAGGGGCCTATAGTGGAAAAAGGAATATCTTCAAATAAAATCTACACAGAAGCATTCTGCGAAACTTCTTTCTGTTCTGTGCATTCAGCTAACAGATTTGAAGCAGACTTTTGATTGAGCAGTACTGAAACACTCTCTATGTAAGAGACTAAGTGTCCATATTGTGAAAAAGAAAATTTCAATAAAAATACACAGAACATTCTGGAAAATATTTCTGAGTTGAACCTTACTTTTGATTGAGCAGTTCTGAAACACTCTTTCTGTAGAAAGTGCAAGTGGACATTCGGAGCGCTAAGGGGCTCACGGTGGAAAAAGGGATATCTTCAAATAAAAACTACACAGAAGCAATCTGTGAAACTTATTTCTGTTCTGCCCATTCAACTAAGAGAGTTGAACCTTACTTTTGATTGAGCAGTTCTGAAACACTCTTTCTGTAGAAACTGGATACGGACATTCGGAGCGCTAAAGGGACTACAGGGAAAAAAGGAATATCTTGAAATAAAAGCTACACAGAAGCATTCTGCGAAACTTCTTTCTGTTCTGTGCACTCACCTAAGAGTTCAACCTTACTTTTGATTGAGCAGTTCTGAAACACTCGTTATGTAGAAACTGCAATTGGACATTCGGAGCCCCAATTGGCCAATAGTGGAAAAAGGAATATATTCAAATAAAAACTACACAGAAGCATTGTGCGAAACTTCTTTCGGTTCTGTGCATTCAACTCACAGAGTTGAA
>NW_026658722.1:1965-3920 GCF_009828535.3 Hylobates moloch | reverse complement strand
AGCCAATTCTCAACTGCCAGTGGTGGCAGTGGTGGGCCAAGTGTGCCAGTCCTCAGGCCCTGGATGGTGTATGCGGGTGCTGGCAGTGGTGGGTATGAGCAGACCAGTGTTTAGGCTTCCAGGTGGCATGCTTAGGTACCAGCGGTGGCAGTAGTGAGCTGAGTGGGTATGTCCTTGGACCCCCAGGTGGTGTGAGTGGCATTGGTGGTGGTAGTAGCAGCAGTGGACAACCCTTAGGCCCTGGAGCAGGATGCATAGCAGTCAGTGCTGGTGGTGGACTGGGAGGGCCAGTCCCTTGTCCCCTGAGAGGTACACATGTAATCTGGTGGTGGGCGGGCCTGTCCTTATGCCCCTAGATGGCATACACATGCACCGGTGGTGGAGGGCAGGGTGGCCAAATTATCCCCAGGCCCCTGGATAGTGTAAGTGGGTGGTGGTGGCAGAAGAAACAGACCCATTCTGAGGTCCCTGGATGATGCACATGGGTGCCAACCCCCCTCCTCTAGCATAAGGACAGTACCCAGGTGGGCTGTTCCCCAGGCTTTCTGTAAAGGCACATGCAGGTGCATGGTGGCCCTTCTTCGGAAAGGAGTGGGGTTGCTGTCAGTGGCAGTGGCCCTGGGGCAGGCAGCACTCAGGCTCTGGGAAGTGCATGCTTTGGCTCCCTCTGTCCCAGGTCAATCTTCCTGGTACACTGCTTTGTCTGTTCCCTAGGGTGTAGAACACTGCATGGGCTAGAGTGCTGGAAACCTAGCAACACTGCTGGCGTCTCAATGCTACAGCCTTCTGAGAATGTGAGGGGATGTCACTAGGGTCCAGGGATGTGGAAGTGCAGGGGCTGTTGGGCCCCAGGGCAGGATGCAGTCTGGTGGGGCTGAGCTCTCAAACGGCCCTATGCTGCAGCTGCTTGGGTCTCGGGGGGATGTGGGACTGAGCGTGAACTCCCTCTCTGAAACAATGCCTTCACATGTCTCCAGGCAGCTCCCTATTCTAGTCTTAGGGCTTGCAAGAGCCAAAGGGCCTTCCCATGGCTAGACTTGCAGGAGTCTGCAGTGGGAATGTAGCTTGCTGGGGATCTCTCAACGTCTCCCTGCAATTGGGAGTTGTGAGCCAATCCTGGCAGGCCCGGCTGCTTTAGTCCTCTCGCCTTCCGTGCCTCAGAGATTCCCTGCCACTTCCCTGATGAATTCCAGTGTTCTCTCTTAGAAGCTCTATTTGATACGTGGTTATCTACTTGCTGTGTTGGTCATTCTTTGTGGAGGAGGCAGGTGCCTGGCGCCTCTAGTCAGCTATCTTGAATCCCCTCCTAAGGGTTTTTATAATCTCTTGGAGTCTAGTAGCAAGCTAGTTCTCAAAGGAAGAGTGTACTGAAGAGGGCATGCTTTCCAAATGATGCTCTATCTAATAGAGGAACGCTGGGCTCCACTGGAAATTTCAAATGAATTGTCCTTGTAGCCTTAATGTACTTATGTTAATATCAAACCAGAGATTCTCAAACCAAAGGCCCTAAATCTCCCATAGTTTCATTGTTTTAACTAGTCAAATAAGAGATTACTTCAGGCTTCAATGTTTTCCCCCATTTTCTCCTACGATTAAGAAAAAGAAAAAGAAGAAAGGAGTGTTAGAGAGCCTGTGCTACAATAAGAAATACACATCTGGTCTTTGTCCTCAGTTGCTGACACAGAGTTTCCAAAACTTGGAATTTTCTGAGTGATAGGGGTGATAGGGCATCTTTTGTTATTCATAAAAAGCCCTCAGGATGCGTTCACTGACCCAGGTGGTCTTGAACCCCATCGTTTCGGGATTTTTACAGAGCCTTCATTACACAGGCATAATTGATTAAATCATTGGCCACTGGTGATTAACTCAATCTCCAGCTCAACTCCTCCCCCTAGGGGTCCGGGGATGGGGCTGAAAGTTCCAACCTTCTAATCACAGGACTGGTTCCTTTGACC
>NW_026658722.1:0-1955 GCF_009828535.3 Hylobates moloch | reverse complement strand
AGCCAATTCTCAACTGCCAGTGGTGGCAGTGGTGGGCCAAGTGTGCCAGTCCTCAGGCCCTGGATGGTGTATGCGGGTGCTGGCAGTGGTGGGTATGAGCAGACCAGTGTTTAGGCTTCCAGGTGGCATGCTTAGGTACCAGCGGTGGCAGTAGTGAGCTGAGTGGGTATGTCCTTGGACCCCCAGGTGGTGTGAGTGGCATTGGTGGTGGTAGTAGCAGCAGTGGACAACCCTTAGGCCCTGGAGCAGGATGCATAGCAGTCAGTGCTGGTGGTGGACTGGGAGGGCCAGTCCCTTGTCCCCTGAGAGGTACACATGTAATCTGGTGGTGGGCGGGCCTGTCCTTATGCCCCTAGATGGCATACACATGCACCGGTGGTGGAGGGCAGGGTGGCCAAATTATCCCCAGGCCCCTGGATAGTGTAAGTGGGTGGTGGTGGCAGAAGAAACAGACCCATTCTGAGGTCCCTGGATGATGCACATGGGTGCCAACCCCCCTCCTCTAGCATAAGGACAGTACCCAGGTGGGCTGTTCCCCAGGCTTTCTGTAAAGGCACATGCAGGTGCATGGTGGCCCTTCTTCGGAAAGGAGTGGGGTTGCTGTCAGTGGCAGTGGCCCTGGGGCAGGCAGCACTCAGGCTCTGGGAAGTGCATGCTTTGGCTCCCTCTGTCCCAGGTCAATCTTCCTGGTACACTGCTTTGTCTGTTCCCTAGGGTGTAGAACACTGCATGGGCTAGAGTGCTGGAAACCTAGCAACACTGCTGGCGTCTCAATGCTACAGCCTTCTGAGAATGTGAGGGGATGTCACTAGGGTCCAGGGATGTGGAAGTGCAGGGGCTGTTGGGCCCCAGGGCAGGATGCAGTCTGGTGGGGCTGAGCTCTCAAACGGCCCTATGCTGCAGCTGCTTGGGTCTCGGGGGGATGTGGGACTGAGCGTGAACTCCCTCTCTGAAACAATGCCTTCACATGTCTCCAGGCAGCTCCCTATTCTAGTCTTAGGGCTTGCAAGAGCCAAAGGGCCTTCCCATGGCTAGACTTGCAGGAGTCTGCAGTGGGAATGTAGCTTGCTGGGGATCTCTCAACGTCTCCCTGCAATTGGGAGTTGTGAGCCAATCCTGGCAGGCCCGGCTGCTTTAGTCCTCTCGCCTTCCGTGCCTCAGAGATTCCCTGCCACTTCCCTGATGAATTCCAGTGTTCTCTCTTAGAAGCTCTATTTGATACGTGGTTATCTACTTGCTGTGTTGGTCATTCTTTGTGGAGGAGGCAGGTGCCTGGCGCCTCTAGTCAGCTATCTTGAATCCCCTCCTAAGGGTTTTTATAATCTCTTGGAGTCTAGTAGCAAGCTAGTTCTCAAAGGAAGAGTGTACTGAAGAGGGCATGCTTTCCAAATGATGCTCTATCTAATAGAGGAACGCTGGGCTCCACTGGAAATTTCAAATGAATTGTCCTTGTAGCCTTAATGTACTTATGTTAATATCAAACCAGAGATTCTCAAACCAAAGGCCCTAAATCTCCCATAGTTTCATTGTTTTAACTAGTCAAATAAGAGATTACTTCAGGCTTCAATGTTTTCCCCCATTTTCTCCTACGATTAAGAAAAAGAAAAAGAAGAAAGGAGTGTTAGAGAGCCTGTGCTACAATAAGAAATACACATCTGGTCTTTGTCCTCAGTTGCTGACACAGAGTTTCCAAAACTTGGAATTTTCTGAGTGATAGGGGTGATAGGGCATCTTTTGTTATTCATAAAAAGCCCTCAGGATGCGTTCACTGACCCAGGTGGTCTTGAACCCCATCGTTTCGGGATTTTTACAGAGCCTTCATTACACAGGCATAATTGATTAAATCATTGGCCACTGGTGATTAACTCAATCTCCAGCTCAACTCCTCCCCCTAGGGGTCCGGGGATGGGGCTGAAAGTTCCAACCTTCTAATCACAGGACTGGTTCCTTTGACC
>NW_026658721.1:0-3922 GCF_009828535.3 Hylobates moloch | reverse complement strand
CCATTCCATTCCATTCCATTCCATTCCATTCCATTCCCTTTCACTAAACTCCACTGCACTCTACTCCATGAAACACCACTACACTACATTCCATTCCACACCACTCCACTCCACTCCACCACACTCCTCTCCATTCGACTTCATTACATTCCATCCCAATCCATTCCACTCCATTCCACTCCACTCTAGTCCATCCACTCCACTCCACTTAACTCCGCACCACTCCTCTCCATTCCATACAATCCCATAACATTCCACTCCATTAAAATCCACTCCAGTCCACTCCACTGGATTCCCCTCCACTCCACTCACTTCCATTCCATTCCTTTCCTTTCCATTACATTCCACCCCATTCAATTCCATTCCTTTCTTGAGACCGTATCACCCTCTGTCACCAAGGCTGGAGTGTAGTGGCACAATGTCAGTTCACATTTCATTTCACCACTGCATTCCATTCCATTGCACTCCACTCCATTCCACTCCACTCAATTTTTTTCCACTCCATTCCATTCCCCTCGACTCCACTCCTCTCCATTCCATTCCATCTCATTGAATTCCACTCCATTCCACTCCACTCCATTCCATTCCATTCCATCCCATCCCATTCCATCCCATTCCTTTCCATTGCACTCCACTCCACTTTACACCAATTTTTTCCACCCCATTCCACTCCACTCGACACCACTGTTCTCCATTCCATTCCATTCCATTGCACTCCACTCCATTCCATTCCACTTCTTTCCACTCCAGTCCACTCTACTACACTCCATTCCACTCCATTCCTTTCCACTCCATTCCACTCGTGTTGACTCTACCCCACTCCATCCCAATCCATCCCATTCCATTACACTCCACTCCACTCCTCTCCCGTCCTCTCCACTCCATTCCATTCTATTACACTCCGTTCCATTCCATTCCTTTCTTTTGAGAGGATCTCACTCTGTATCCCATGCTGGAGTGCATTGGAAACATCTCAGCAAACATTTCATTTCACCGTTCCATTCCACTCCACTTCATTGCGTTCCATTATATTCCATTCAACTCTACTCCACTCCACTCCATTCCACTGCACTCCTCTCCATTGCATTCCACTACATTCCACTCCACCCCACCCAGTTCACCTTATTCCTTTCCACTCCATGCCATTCTATGAGAATACATTACAATCCACTCCACTCCATTGCATTCCATTCTTGTGTACTTCATTGCAGTGCACTCCACTCCACTCCTCTCAACAGCACTGCACTCCAGTCCACTCCATTACACTACATTACATTCCATTCCGTTCCACTCCAGTCCAACCCACTCCACTCCAATCCAGCCCATTCCATCCTACTCCATTCCACTCCACTGCAGTCCACTCCACCTCACTGCAGTCGACTCCATTTCAATGCATTCCATTCAACCCCATTCCATTCCACTGCATTCAACTCCACTCTGCTCCACTCCATTACATTCCATGGAATCCCATTCGACTCCACTCTACTCCACTCCACTGCAAACCAATCCACTCTATTCTACTCCATTCCATTCCATTCCATTCCTTTCTATTCTTCTCCATTCCATTCCATTCCTTTCTTTCGACAGGATCTCACTCTATCAGGCAGGCTGAAGTGCAGTGGCACAATTTCTGCACACAATTCATTTCACCATTCCATTCAATTCCATTCCATTATAATCCATTCCATTCCACTCCACTCCTCTTCACTCCACTGCACTCCACTCCTCTTCACTCCACTCCATTCCATTCCAATGCATTGCACTCCATCCACTCCCGTGCACTCCATTCCAGTCCGTTCCATTCCAACACATTGCATTCCACTGTATTCCACTCAAATCCACTCGACTCCACACCACTCCACTCCATTCCATTCCATTCTATCCCATTCCATTCCATTCCAATGCATTCCATTCCATTCCATTCCATTCCATTCCATTCCATTCCATTGCATTGCTTTCCATTCCATTCCATTCCTCTCCACTCCACTGCACTCCACTCCACTCAATTCCATTTGATCTTATTCCTTTCCTCTCCATTCCACCCTACTCCACTACACTACATTCCACTCCTCTCCTCTCCACTCCACTCTATTCCAGCCCATTCTATTCCACAGCATTCACTTCTATTCCTTACTTTCATCATGCCCTCACTCTGTCTCCCAGGCTATAGTGCAGTGGCAGAATCACAGCTCAAATTTCATTTCACCATTTCTTTCCATTTCCATCATTGCATTCCAACCCACTCCTCTCCACTCCATTATACTCCACTCCACTCCATTCCATTCCACTGCATTCCACTCCATTCCATTCAATTGCATTCCATTCAATTCGTTTCTTTTGACAATATTTCACTGCTACTGAGGCTGGAGTGCTGTGGCACAATCTCTGCTCACATTTCATTTCACCATTCCATTCCAATGCATTGCATTCCATTCCATTCCCTTGCATTTCATTCCGTTCCATTCCATTCCATTTCACTCCAATCCACTCTACCCTACTCCACTCCACTCCACTGCACTCCACTTCATTCCAATCCATTCCATCCCTTTCCACTCCACTCCACTCCACTGCAGTCCACTCCATTCCATTGCAATCCATTCCACTCCATTCCACTCCAGTCCACTCCATTCCAAACCACTACTCTCTATTCCATTCCATTCCATTCCATTCCACTCCACTCCACTCCACTCCACTACGTTCCATCCAATTCCATTCCACTCCACTACAATACACTCCATTACATTCCTTTCTTTCTTCAGGATCTCACTCTGTCAGCCAGGCTGGAGTGCAGTGGCACAATCTCAGCTCACATTTCATTTCACCATTCCATTCCATTTCATTCCATTCATTCCACTCCACTCCACTCCACTCCACTCCACCCTAATGCATTCGATTCCACTCCACTCCACTCCAGTCCATTCCATTCCATCCCATTCCATTTCCCTCCATTCCATACCATTCCATTTCACACCATTCCACTCCATTCCACTACAATCGACTCCACTCAACTACACTCCATTCCATTCCATCCCATTCCATTCCACTCTATTGGACTCCACTCCTCTCCACTCACCTCCAATCCATTCTATTCCATTTCATCGCTTTCCGTTCTACTCCATTCCACTCAACTCCACTGCACTGCACTCCACTCCATTCCATTCCATCCCATTCCATTACATTACATTCCACTTCACTCCACTTCGTTACACTCCACTCCTCTCCATATGATTCCATTCCATTCCACTCCACTCTACTCAACTCCACTCCTCTCCATTAGTTTCCACTCCATTCCACTCTACTGAACTATGCTCCACACCAATCCATACCATTCCATTCCATTCCACTCCACTCCTCTCCACTCCACTCCATTCCATTCCACTCCATTCCATACCAATCCACTGTGTTCCACTCCACTCCACGGCATTTCATTCCATCCCATTTCTTTCCACTCCACTCCACTGCACTCCACTTCATTACTGTGCAATCCATCCCATTCCATTCCACTCCTTTCCACTCAATTCCATCCCTTTCCATTCCATGCCATCCCACTCCACTCCACTCCATCCCATTCCATTCGTTTTTATTTGATTCCATTCCATTCCACTCCTTTCCATTTCCTTCCTTTATTTTGACAGGATCTCACTCTGTCACCCAGGCTGGAATGCAGTTGTACAATCTCAGCCCACATTTAATTTCACCCTTCCATTCCATTCCATTCCATTCTATTCCATTCACCATTCAATTCTATTCACCATTCCATTCCATTCCATTCCATTCCATTCCATTCCATTCCATTCCATTGCTTTCTGTTCCATTCCATCCCATTCCATTCCACTCTGCTCCACTCAACTCCAATCCACTACATTCCATTCAATTCCATTCCAAACCACGCAATGCCACTGCACTCCACTCCACTGGACTG
>NW_026658720.1:1511-3922 GCF_009828535.3 Hylobates moloch | reverse complement strand
GTACAGACACAATCATTCTTTTTTTTCAAATGTTTTTGAATAGAGGTTGGCTGAATCCACAGATGCAGAACCCGTGGGTATGAAGAAGTGACTGTATTCTGTGTGGAATTTATGCTGAGTGGGGTGGCAGAACATACATATTCAATAAGCTATAGGAGAAGCAATGAATGTTTATGAAAGGAGAAAGGTGAATGTGCCATTGAGCTTCAAGCCTCTTCACGGGTCACATGTTCAGGTGTTAGCATGATCCGGGGGTGGAGTTTTTAGCCTCTGACATCAAAAGATGAAGCAGGGGCCACAAACCACTCACTGTGCATCCTCTGTGAGCCAGCCAAAACTGGTCCAGAGGCGGTGGTCCGTTTTAGGAAGGATGCATTGTGAAGCTGGTGACTGTCACTCCAAAACTGCAAAGAGGTAGGGTGAGTCCAGCCACGGCCTCAGATGATTAGGTAAAGATGATAATGGAATGAGTCCTGTGTTTCTTGTTTGCCAGAGCTGGTTTCTGCTTACTCCTTAGGAAAGAGTTCTGGCTAAAGGTTAATATTAATATGGAAGGGACATGCTGAAGTGTGTCTGACCTCCCATCCTGTCATGGCCAGGAGCTCAGTTTTTAAGGTTTCTCTGGGGTCCCTTTGGCCAAGAGAGGGTTCTATCAGTCAGCTGGGGAAACTTATGATTTAATTTTTATTCCTTGGGTCAATTCAGTAGACCTTGCAACTTTAAAATAAGCATTATCAGGTCTAAGAACTCAGTGTGTGAGCACCACTCAAGCATCACAGCCTGCTGCCAAGATGCTAAATGTTGTAAGAAAATTAATAACTTAAAGGTAAAAACTGACCTCCATGAAGATGAAAAGCCTGAAGGCACTGTAACTCTAGAGAAAGGAGCATGTGTCCCCATTGTGGGGAAGGCAGCATCCACTTCAGGGCACACTGCAGGCATGCCAGGGTTTTTCAGGAGTCTGCCAGGTGTCCTGTCCTGTCACTCGAGACTCCAGCTCAGGGACAGACAGAAAACCAGAAGACAGCACCTCCTGGCCAGGATCCCAGCATCTATTTGAGGGAGACAAGATGAGAAGGAACATTGTTGTAGCAAAAATAATAGGTTCGCCACTTCCCTACACAGGAGGAAATTCCCACACCTTGATAGGAAGCAGTTCCCCTTCCTGCCCACCTTGGCACAGGCAGTCACACTCCCCACCTGTACGTTGAGGGATGGTGCAAGAGGGCAGCACTGTCCGAGTTGGGACATCCACAAGCCCCTGCTCCAGCCCACCCTTGGCTTTAGTGCTGGTGATGGCAATGTCCCCTCTCGGCCCTGGCCTGAGGTCCTCCACCCTTCTTCAGTTCTCCCTCTCAGGCCTCCATCATCTCGCAGCTTTTCTTCCAATCTCTCCTCTTTTTTCTTTTTGATGATGTTTCAAAAGAGTTAGCATTTTGGAAGACAACTGTAGACTTGCTTTCAAATGCAGAGTGTCAGAGAGCCATGGTCTGCCCACAGGTGGCCTGCAGCTGGGCAGGACTGTGCCTCTGATGGCCAAAGGGGAGGTCACAGTTGCTGCTTCTGTCCTCCTCAATGCTCCTGTGACACAATTAGAACAAAGCCTGACTGCTGTGACAAAGAAGAGGCGAACTCATGCTGGTGGGTGTCTTGTCCAGAGCACGTCAGCCACCCCGTGAGTTGGCAGAGCCAATGGGCAGACACACAGGATGAGGTTACAGGAAGATGCTCTTCTGCAGCAGATCTGAGGAGACAGAGACCCCAGCAGATGGCCCGAGAAGCTCCCACCTGCACCTCCAGCATCAACAGGCAGACAGAGCACTCCTGTGAGAGGGGAAGAGGCAAGTGTGGGGGTCTTGGAAGACTGAAGGAAGAGCTGCGGAGGGTGTGAAGCAGGTTCACTAATGACCAGTCCAAAGGAGGCCTCCCACTGCATGGAGAGGAGCAGAGACCATCGCTGCCTCTCTCATGAGGAATATTTGGCCTGGAATATTTGCTACTTACACAGTATGAATCTCCCAGTTACCCGTTGGTGTGCTTTTAACTAACATGAGAAGCAGGGACCGGGCTGTTTGTTGAGTATCATGTCTTGATATGTTTTAGTTCAATTGTACGTGTTGGTACCAAGGGTAGGGGTGGAGGCTGTCCTCATGCATGGCTGCTATAAAGGTCATGAGCAATCAAAAATAGAAATAATTATTTCCATTAATTGGGATATTATTGTAGGATGAAAGTGGAGCATGTATGCTCTGAACATGAAAAAGAGGGCTTGGATCATAGCTCTGCCTTCTGATATTTTGTTCGTTTGTTTGGAGCAGGTGCTTGATCCTTTAGGTAGAAAACACGAGGTCAGGAGATTGAGACCACAGTGAAACCCCGTCTCCACTAAAAATACAAAAAATTAGCCGGGC
>NW_026658720.1:0-1411 GCF_009828535.3 Hylobates moloch | reverse complement strand
AGAGCGAGACTCCGTCTCAAAAAAAAAAAAAAAAGAAAACAGGCTCAGTGAAGTTAAGTGATTGTCCAAAATCATGCTGCTTCTTACCAGTTGGCTAGAATTCAAACCCGAGCTGACTTGAATAAGAGCCCAAATTTACACTGGTTTTGTGGGAGAGGGATTGCTTTTGTTTATTTCTCATTACTGTGAAAAGACATCTTCTACTCAGTAGAGGATACAGAGTCTATTTTTATACTCTAAAAATTATAATGAAATGCACATGCATGTACCATCACCCACTGGAGATATGCACCAGTCCACCTGCCTTTGTAGCTCTGATTTCACACTCCAGCCGCTACACTTACGTCAGCAGTGCGTAGAAGAGCTTTGGTTATTTCTCGTGTGAGAGTTCACCTTTTGCAAAGGCTGACAGGAAATGGATGACGAAGAACTGAGTTTTATGTAAAGGAGAGGGAGAGGTAATTGATGGATCAAGGCTGAGCGCACCGCAGGGAGGAAGGATGGAGGGCACAGGTGGAGGGGAAGGTCACCATGGCAGAGACGGGGACATCTCAGATGAGATGCGCAGAGGTGTAAGAACTCTCATAGGAAACCGTGTGTGTGCCACATGCCTCTGCAGGCTGCAGCCCAGTTTGGATCTTACTGGTCTACGTATCAATATATGGAGTGAGCTTACCCTCTCCAGGCTGCAATTCCTGTGAGTTTCTCTCTTCTCCTTGAAATCTGAGTTTGTTGGTTCCAGAGTAGCTTTCCAGCTGGAAATCTGGGGTGAGATGTCGCCAGCCAAAGGCTGTTGGAAGGCAAATCAGGATGTTGGGTAAGGGCTGGGTTGACTGCAGGACTGGACTGAGCACTGGACCCTCGGGGTGTCACCCCTGGGGCAGGGTGGGCTTTGGGAGGAACACAGCCCTGGCAGGTGCCACCTCTGCTTAGTTTGTGCTGGTTGCTATGGGAGTGAAGGGGCCACCAAGTGGTAGCTCCAGGTCGGGCTGACCCTCCAAATTCCAGGTCTATAATTTGTGTGGCACATATAACCCCTCATTTGAGGCTTAGTTTGTTTCCAAACCCTTGGGGTTAAGAGATCTTATAAAACTTTTATTTCATTGTCATCATATTGTGACAAGTGAAGATGTACCCCAACAAAAAATTGAGGATAAACTCTAGTTTGATGAGTTTTTCCTCCTTTTGGTGTGTTGATATCAAGGACCCTGTTAGACATATGGATTAATATCAGGTCTGCTTTTCAGACACTGACTCAGCTGGGAGGAGGGGGACATGGCCCTGGCCCAGCCAGTATACATAATAGATACGGACCTCAGGTGGCTGCAGGCCCAGGCACATGGGCATGGAAGCCTGTGGTGCCGGCTGAAGAGGCTGAGACTTGGGGGACAGCCAGATTCCTCCTTGCCTC
>NW_026658719.1:1511-3922 GCF_009828535.3 Hylobates moloch | reverse complement strand
GTACAGACACAATCATTCTTTTTTTTCAAATGTTTTTGAATAGAGGTTGGCTGAATCCACAGATGCAGAACCCGTGGGTATGAAGAAGTGACTGTATTCTGTGTGGAATTTATGCTGAGTGGGGTGGCAGAACATACATATTCAATAAGCTATAGGAGAAGCAATGAATGTTTATGAAAGGAGAAAGGTGAATGTGCCATTGAGCTTCAAGCCTCTTCACGGGTCACATGTTCAGGTGTTAGCATGATCCGGGGGTGGAGTTTTTAGCCTCTGACATCAAAAGATGAAGCAGGGGCCACAAACCACTCACTGTGCATCCTCTGTGAGCCAGCCAAAACTGGTCCAGAGGCGGTGGTCCGTTTTAGGAAGGATGCATTGTGAAGCTGGTGACTGTCACTCCAAAACTGCAAAGAGGTAGGGTGAGTCCAGCCACGGCCTCAGATGATTAGGTAAAGATGATAATGGAATGAGTCCTGTGTTTCTTGTTTGCCAGAGCTGGTTTCTGCTTACTCCTTAGGAAAGAGTTCTGGCTAAAGGTTAATATTAATATGGAAGGGACATGCTGAAGTGTGTCTGACCTCCCATCCTGTCATGGCCAGGAGCTCAGTTTTTAAGGTTTCTCTGGGGTCCCTTTGGCCAAGAGAGGGTTCTATCAGTCAGCTGGGGAAACTTATGATTTAATTTTTATTCCTTGGGTCAATTCAGTAGACCTTGCAACTTTAAAATAAGCATTATCAGGTCTAAGAACTCAGTGTGTGAGCACCACTCAAGCATCACAGCCTGCTGCCAAGATGCTAAATGTTGTAAGAAAATTAATAACTTAAAGGTAAAAACTGACCTCCATGAAGATGAAAAGCCTGAAGGCACTGTAACTCTAGAGAAAGGAGCATGTGTCCCCATTGTGGGGAAGGCAGCATCCACTTCAGGGCACACTGCAGGCATGCCAGGGTTTTTCAGGAGTCTGCCAGGTGTCCTGTCCTGTCACTCGAGACTCCAGCTCAGGGACAGACAGAAAACCAGAAGACAGCACCTCCTGGCCAGGATCCCAGCATCTATTTGAGGGAGACAAGATGAGAAGGAACATTGTTGTAGCAAAAATAATAGGTTCGCCACTTCCCTACACAGGAGGAAATTCCCACACCTTGATAGGAAGCAGTTCCCCTTCCTGCCCACCTTGGCACAGGCAGTCACACTCCCCACCTGTACGTTGAGGGATGGTGCAAGAGGGCAGCACTGTCCGAGTTGGGACATCCACAAGCCCCTGCTCCAGCCCACCCTTGGCTTTAGTGCTGGTGATGGCAATGTCCCCTCTCGGCCCTGGCCTGAGGTCCTCCACCCTTCTTCAGTTCTCCCTCTCAGGCCTCCATCATCTCGCAGCTTTTCTTCCAGTCTCTCCTCTTTTTTCTTTTTGATGAAGTTTCAAAAGAGTCAGCATTTTGGAAGACAACTGTAGACTTGCTTTCAAATGCAGAGTGTCAGAGAGCCATGGTCTGCCCACAGGTGGCCTGCAGCTGGGCAGGACTGTGCCTCTGATGGCCAAAGGGGAGGTCACAGTTGCTGCTTCTGTCCTCCTCAATGCTCCTGTGACACAATTAGAACAAAGCCTGACTGCTGTGACAAAGAAGAGGCGAACTCATGCTGGTGGGTGTCTTGTCCAGAGCACGTCAGCCACCCCGTGAGTTGGCAGAGCCAATGGGCAGACACACAGGATGAGGTTACAGGAAGATGCTCTTCTGCAGCAGATCTGAGGAGACAGAGACCCCAGCAGATGGCCCGAGAAGCTCCCACCTGCACCTCCAGCATCAACAGGCAGACAGAGCACTCCTGTGAGAGGGGAAGAGGCAAGTGTGGGGGTCTTGGAAGACTGAAGGAAGAGCTGCGGAGGGTGTGAAGCAGGTTCACTAATGACCAGTCCAAAGGAGGCCTCCCACTGCATGGAGAGGAGCAGAGACCATCGCTGCCTCTCTCATGAGGAATATTTGGCCTGGAATATTTGCTACTTACACAGTATGAATCTCCCAGTTACCCGTTGGTGTGCTTTTAACTAACATGAGAAGCAGGGACCGGGCTGTTTGTTGAGTATCATGTCTTGATATGTTTTAGTTCAATTGTACGTGTTGGTACCAAGGGTAGGGGTGGAGGCTGTCCTCATGCATGGCTGCTATAAAGGTCATGAGCAATCAAAAATAGAAATAATTATTTCCATTAATTGGGATATTATTGTAGGATGAAAGTGGAGCATGTATGCTCTGAACATGAAAAAGAGGGCTTGGATCATAGCTCTGCCTTCTGATATTTTGTTCGTTTGTTTGGAGCAGGTGCTTGATCCTTTAGGTAGAAAACACGAGGTCAGGAGATTGAGACCACAGTGAAACCCCGTCTCCACTAAAAATACAAAAAATTAGCCGGGC
>NW_026658719.1:0-1411 GCF_009828535.3 Hylobates moloch | reverse complement strand
AGAGCGAGACTCCGTCTCAAAAAAAAAAAAAAAAGAAAACAGGCTCAGTGAAGTTAAGTGATTGTCCAAAATCATGCTGCTTCTTACCAGTTGGCTAGAATTCAAACCCGAGCTGACTTGAATAAGAGCCCAAATTTACACTGGTTTTGTGGGAGAGGGATTGCTTTTGTTTATTTCTCATTACTGTGAAAAGACATCTTCTACTCAGTAGAGGATACAGAGTCTATTTTTATACTCTAAAAATTATAATGAAATGCACATGCATGTACCATCACCCACTGGAGATATGCACCAGTCCACCTGCCTTTGTAGCTCTGATTTCACACTCCAGCCGCTACACTTACGTCAGCAGTGCGTAGAAGAGCTTTGGTTATTTCTCGTGTGAGAGTTCACCTTTTGCAAAGGCTGACAGGAAATGGATGACGAAGAACTGAGTTTTATGTAAAGGAGAGGGAGAGGTAATTGATGGATCAAGGCTGAGCGCACCGCAGGGAGGAAGGATGGAGGGCACAGGTGGAGGGGAAGGTCACCATGGCAGAGACGGGGACATCTCAGATGAGATGCGCAGAGGTGTAAGAACTCTCATAGGAAACCGTGTGTGTGCCACATGCCTCTGCAGGCTGCAGCCCAGTTTGGATCTTACTGGTCTACGTATCAATATATGGAGTGAGCTTACCCTCTCCAGGCTGCAATTCCTGTGAGTTTCTCTCTTCTCCTTGAAATCTGAGTTTGTTGGTTCCAGAGTAGCTTTCCAGCTGGAAATCTGGGGTGAGATGTCGCCAGCCAAAGGCTGTTGGAAGGCAAATCAGGATGTTGGGTAAGGGCTGGGTTGACTGCAGGACTGGACTGAGCACTGGACCCTCGGGGTGTCACCCCTGGGGCAGGGTGGGCTTTGGGAGGAACACAGCCCTGGCAGGTGCCACCTCTGCTTAGTTTGTGCTGGTTGCTATGGGAGTGAAGGGGCCACCAAGTGGTAGCTCCAGGTCGGGCTGACCCTCCAAATTCCAGGTCTATAATTTGTGTGGCACATATAACCCCTCATTTGAGGCTTAGTTTGTTTCCAAACCCTTGGGGTTAAGAGATCTTATAAAACTTTTATTTCATTGTCATCATATTGTGACAAGTGAAGATGTACCCCAACAAAAAATTGAGGATAAACTCTAGTTTGATGAGTTTTTCCTCCTTTTGGTGTGTTGATATCAAGGACCCTGTTAGACATATGGATTAATATCAGGTCTGCTTTTCAGACACTGACTCAGCTGGGAGGAGGGGGACATGGCCCTGGCCCAGCCAGTATACATAATAGATACGGACCTCAGGTGGCTGCAGGCCCAGGCACATGGGCATGGAAGCCTGTGGTGCCGGCTGAAGAGGCTGAGACTTGGGGGACAGCCAGATTCCTCCTTGCCTC
>NW_026658718.1:2357-3922 GCF_009828535.3 Hylobates moloch | reverse complement strand
CTGTTACTTGAATGCACAGAACAGAAAGAAGTTTCACAGAATGCTTATGTTTAGTTTTTATTTGAAGATATTCCTTTTTCCACTATAGGCCACTTAGCGCTCCGAATGTCCCCGTGCCGTTTCTACAGAAAGAGTGTTTCAGAACTGCTCAATCAAAAGTAAGCTTCACCTCTGTTAGTTGAATGCACAGAACAGAAAGAAGTTTCATAGAATGCTTCTGTGCAGTTCTCATTTGAAGATATTCCTTTTTCCACTATAGGCCCATTAGCGCTCTGAATGCCCCTTTGCAGATTCTACAGAAAGAGTACTTCAGAACTGCGCAATCAAAAGAAGGTTCAAACCTGTTATTTGAACGCCCCGAACAGAAAGAAGTTTCACAGAATGCTTCTGTGTAGTTTTCATTTGTAGATATTCCTTTTTCCACTGCAGGCCCCTTAGTGCTCCGAATGTCCCCTTGCAGTTTCTACAGAAAGAGTGTTTCAGAACTGCTCAATGAAAAGTAAGCTTCAACTCTGTTAGATGAATGCACAGAACAGAAAGAAGTTTCACAGAATGCTTCTGTGCAGTTTTCATTTGAAGATAATCCGTTTTCCTCTATAGGCCCCTTAGCGCTCTGAATGTCCCTTTGCAATTTCTACAGAAAGAGTGTTTCAGAACTGCTCTATCAAAAGTAATCTTCAACTCCGTCAGTTGAATGCACGGAACAGAAAGAAGTTTCACAGAATGCTTCTGTGTTGTTTTTATTTGTAGATATTCCTTTTTCCAATATAGACCCCACAGTGCTCCGTATGTCCTCTTGCAGTTTCTACAGAAAAAGTGTTTCAGAACTGCTCTATCCAAAGTAATTTGCAACTCTGTTAGTTGAATGCACAGAACAGAAAGAAGTTTCAGAGAATGCTTCTGTGTAGTTTTTATTTGAGGATGTCCCTTTTTCCACTGTTGGCCCCTTAGCACTCAGAATGTCCCCTTGAAGTTTCTACAGAAAGAGTGTTTCATAACTGCTCTATCCAAAGTAAGCTTCAACTCTGTTAGTTGAATGCACAGAACAGAAAGAAGTTTCACAGAATGCTTCTGTGTAGTTTTTATTTGAAGATATTCCTTTTTCCACTATAAGCCCCTTAGCGCTCAGAATGTCCACCTGCAGTTTCTACAGAAAGAGTGTTTCAGAACTGCTCAAACTAAAGTAAGCTTGAACTCTGTTAGTTGAATGCACAGAACAGAAAGAAGTTTCACAGCATGCTTCTGTGCAGTTTTCATTTGAAGATATTCCTTTTTCCACTATAGGCCCCTTAGCGCTCAGAATGTCCCTTTGCACTTTCTACAGAAAGAGCGTTTCAGAACTGCTCAATCAAAAGTATGCTTCAACTCTGTTAGGTGAATGCACAGAACAGAAAAAAGTTTCACAGAATGCTTCTGTGCAGTTTTCATTTGAAGATATTCCTTTTTCCACTATAGGCCCCTTAGTGCTCCGAATGTCCCCTTTCAGTTTCTACAGAAACGGTGTTTCAGAACTGCTCAATCAAAAGTAAGCTTCAACTCTGTTAATTGAATGCACAGAACAGGAA
>NW_026658718.1:0-2257 GCF_009828535.3 Hylobates moloch | reverse complement strand
TAGCGCTCAGAATGTCCCCTTGCATTTTCTACAGAAAGAGTGTTTCAGAACTGCTCAATAAAAAGCAGGTTCAACCCTGTCAGTTGAATGCCCCGAAAAGAAAGAAGTTTCACAGAATTCTTCTGTGCAGTTTTTATTGGAAGATATTTATTTTTTCAGTATATGCCACTTAGCGCTCCGAATGTCCCCTTGGAGTTTCTACAGAAAGTGTGTTTCAGAACTGCTCAATCAAAAGTACGCTTCAACTCTGTTAGTTGAATGGAGAGAACAGAAAGAAGCTTCACAAAATGCTTCTGTGTAGTTTTTATTTGAATTTATTCCTTTCTCCCCTATAAGCCCTTCTACGCTCAGAATATCCACTTTCAGTTTCTACAGAAAGAGTGTTTCAGAACGGCTCTATCAAAACTAAGCTTCAACTCTGTTAGTTGAATGCACAGAACAGAAAGAAGTTTCACAGAATTCTTCTGTGTAGTTTTAATTTGAAGATATTCCTTTTTCCACTTTAGGCCACTAAGCACTCAGATTTTCCCCTTGCAGTTTCTACAGAAAGTGTGTTTCATAACTGCTCTATCAAAAGTAAGCTTCAACTCTGTTACTTGAATGCACAGAAGAGAAAAAGTTTCACAGAATGCTTCTGTGTAGTTTTTATTTGAAGATATTCCTTTTTCCACTACAAGCCCCTAATCGCTCTGAACGTCCACTTGCAGTTTCTACAGAAGGAGTATTTAAGAACTGCTCTATCAAAAGTAAGCTTCAACTTTGTTAATTGAATGCACAGAACAGGAAGAAGTTTCACAGAATGCTTCCGTGTTGTTTTTATTTGAAAATATTCCTTTTTCCACTATAGGCCCCTTAGGGCTCCGAATGTCCCCTTGCAGTTTCTACAGAAAGAGAGTTTCAGAACGGCTCAATCAAAAGTAAGCTTCAACTCTGTTAGTTGAATGCACAGAACAGAAAGAAGTTTCACAGAATGCTTCTCTGGAGTTTTCATTTGAAGATATTCCTTTTTCCACTTTAGGCCCCTTAGCGCTCAGAATGACCCCTTGCAGTTTTTACAGAAATAGTGTTTCAGAACTGCTCAATAAAAGGCAGGTTCAACCCTGTTAGTTGATTGCCCCGAAAAGAAAGAATTTTCACAGAATTCTTCTGTGCAGTTTTTATTTGAAGACATTTATTTTTCCAGCATATGCCACTTAGCGCTCCGAATGTCCCCTTGCAGTTTCTACAGAAAGAGTGTTTCAGAACTGCTCAATCAAAAGTAAGCTTCAAACCTGTTAGTTGAATGCAGAGAACAGAAAGAAGTTTCACAGAATGCTTCTGTGTAGTTTTTATTTGGAGACATTCCTTTTTCCACTGTAGTCCCCTTATTGCTCAGAATGTCCACTTGCAGTTTCTACACAAAGAGGGTTTCATAACTGCTCTATCAAACGTAAGCTTCAACTCTGTTAGTTGAATGCACAGAACAGGAGGAAGTTTCACAGAATGCTTCTTTGTAGTTTTTATTTGAAGATATTCCTTTTTCCACTATAGGCCCCTTGGCTCTCTGAATGTCCCATGGCAGTTTCTACAGAAAGTGTGTTTCATAACTACTCAATCAAAAGAAAGCTTCAACTCTGTTAGTTGAATGCACAGAACAGAAAGAAGTTTCACAGAATGCTTCTGTGTCGTTTTTATTTGAAGATATTCCCATTTCCACTGTAGGCCCCTTAGCACTAATAATGTCCCCTTGCAGTTTCTACAGAAAGAGTGTTTCGTAACTGCTCTATCAAAAGTAAGCTTCAACTCTGTTAGTTGAATTCACAGAACGGAAAGAAATTTCACAGAATGCTTCTGTGTGCTTTTATTTGAAGATATTCCTTTTTCCACCTTAGGCACCTTAGTGCTCCGAATGTCCCCTTGCAGTTTCTACAGAAACAGTGCTGCAGAACTGCTCAATCAAAAGTAAACTTCAACTCAGTTAGTTGAATGCACAGAACAGTAAGAAGTTTCACAGAAGGCTTCTGAGCAGTTCTCATTTGAAGATATCCCTTTTTCCACTATAGACCGCTTAGCGCTCTGAATATCCCTTTGCAGGTTCTACAGAAAGAGTGTTTCAGAACTGCTCAATCAAAAGAAGGTTCAAACCTCTTCATTGAATGCCCCGAACGGAAAGAAGTTTCACAGAATTCTTCTGTGCACTTTTTATTTGAAGATATTAATTTTTCCAGCACAGGCCACTTAGCGCTCCGAATGTCCCCTTGCAGTTTCTACAGAAAGA
>NW_026658717.1:0-3923 GCF_009828535.3 Hylobates moloch | reverse complement strand
TAACCTCTACTCTGAGGTGTTAATAAAAAACCTTAGTAACTTAAAAAAATGAGCTGTACACAAATACTGAACAATAATGATACATATGTATGTAAGAAAAATATATACTTTGACATAAGTAAGAAACGGTGAGTTGATAATTGGATAGAATGGTGGACAGAGTGATAGATATGTAATAAAGCAAATATAACAAAATGATAATTGTATAATCTAAGTGGTTGGACTATATGCACTTCCCACAACCTTTTTATATGTTTAAACAGTTTTATAATAACATATTAGGGAAACTGTTTGTCTCAAGGAAATAGAGATTGTGATGTATTCTAGTACAATGAAGTGTAATCATGTAAAATAAAAGATTTTACTTCTGGCCATTAAAGTTATATTAGAACACTGTCTAGGAATGGTTGGAAAATAATATTTTATTTTCTAATTAATATATTTATGTCATCTGTCAATCAGAATTACACTGACTTTAAAAAGCAATAATATGACTATATTCATGATGAAATATAGCCTAAGAACAAAATAATGCACAAAAATAATCTCAGATTGCTTATTATTTTTCAGAAGGCTGTATTTTTAGTCTTAGGCTATTGGTTTGTCTTATATTGCAGGATTTTAAAAAAATGATTAGTTCCCAGCACTTTGGGTGGCTGAGGCGGGCAGATCACAAGGCGAAGAGATTGAGACCATCCTGGCCAACATGGTGAAACCCCCTCTCTACTAAAAATACAAAAATTAGCTGGGCATGGTGGCCCGTGCCTGTAGTCCCAGCTACTCAGGAGGCTGAGGCAGGAGAATCACTTGAACTCCAGAGGCGGAGGTTGCAGTGAGCCGAGGTGGTGCCACTGCACTCCAGCCTGGTGACACAGTGAGACTCCGTCTCAAAAAAAAAAAAAAGTAGTTGTGGGGCTGGGCGCAGTGGCTCATGCCTGTAATCCCAGCACTTTGGGAGGCCACGGTGGGTGGATCACGAGATCAGGAGTTCAAGACCAGCCTAGCCAAGATGATGAAACCCCCATCTTTACTAAAAATACAAAAAAATTGGCTGGGCACAGTGGCTCACGCCTATAATCCTAGCACTTTGGGAGACTGAGGAGGGTGGATCACGAAGTCAAGAGATCAAGACCTACCTGGCTAATATGGTGAAAGCCCATCTCTTCTAAAAATACAAAAAGTTAGCCAGGCATGGTGGCACGTGCCTGTAGTCCCAGCTACTCAGTAGGCTGAGGCAGGAGAATCACTTGAACTCAGGAAGCGGAGGTTGCAGTGAGCCGAGATCATGCCACTGCACTCCAGCCTGGGCAACAGAGCGAGACTCCTCAAAAAAAAAAAAAAAAAAAAAAAGCCAGGTGCGGTGGCTCATGCCTGTAATCCCAGAACTTTGGGGGACCGAGGTGGGTGGATCATGAAGTCGGTAGTTCAAGACCAGCCTGGCCAACATGGCGAAACCCCGTCTCTACTAAAAATACAAAAATTAGCCAGGTGTTGTGGAGTTTGCCTGTAATTCCAGCTACTCTGGAGGCTGAGGTAGGGAATTGCTTGAACTCGGGAGGTGGAGGTTGCAGTGAGCCTAAATCACACCACTGCACTCCGGCCAGGGTGACAGAGCTAGACTCCATCTCATTATGGGTGTGACATTGAAAACTGGTACTTTTCTAATGAAATAGGAGAAGATACAGATGTAATATCTCTGAGCATAATTAAAGTCCTCTAATCAAGACTGTTAACTGAAAGGTTTGTTTAAAAATTATTAATTTTTATTAAAAAATACACATCTTTTAAACTTATCCACTGAAAAGTCCTGGAAGCATTAAACAAAACAGAAGCAGAAAGCACCTTGGTGCCATAAGTTTGGATTCTCCATATCATCATTCACTAAAGGGAACCAAAGCTTCTTGGAGAAATGGCTGCTTTCTGGCTGCAGGCAGGCAATGTGCAAAATCAATCTACAGCATCTCGTCATACTGGAATGCAAGGGCACTTTTATACACCCCAGGGTCATGTCCATAGGATCCAAGAAGCAAATTGAAGGAGGACCCACTATCCAAACATGAACTAATATAAGCATCAATAATATTGATGTCCACAAGCCAGGCACGGTGGTTCACACCTGTAAGCCCAACACTTTGGGAAGCCAAGGCAGGTGGATTGCTTTAGCCCAGGTGTTCAAGACAAGCCTGGGCAACATGGTAAAATCCTCTGTCTACCAAAAATAGAAAACAAAAAAATTAGCTAGGTGTAGTAGCTTGTGTCTGTAGTCCCAGCTACTTGAGAGGCTGAGGTGGCAGGGTCACCTAAGCCCAGGAGTCTGAGGATGCGGTTAGCTGTGACTATGCCACTGCACTCCAGCCTGGGCCATAAAGAAAGATCTGTCTCAAAAACAAAGAAAAATAATGATGATGATGATGATGATGGTGACTGCAATGAGCAGGTGCACACCTGATATGTTTAAATCATTGAGCTTATAATGATATTAAAGCATGCAGTCAATAGAATAAATACATTATCCAGATATTAGAATTAGCATAAAAAGACTACAGTATTCCCCCTTTATCTGTGGGGCATACTTTGGAAGGCCTCCAGTGGATGTCTTAAACCATGGATAATACCAAACCCTACATTAGCACTTACCACACACTGTGGCTGTAACTTTTGAAGTTTGAGGTACAAAAGTGAAACTAGCAAGAATTTGTTTTTCCTTTTCCACAATTGTACAAATAAAAGATTAGTTCTTACCCTAGATGTTAGCAATCTCAGCCTATCTTTTTCCTCATTAAGTGGAAAAGTTTCTGCTTTTCAGTCACTGAAAGCACTTTCACGTTTCTCTTTTGCATATCTGAATTGCCAGCATCATTACTATTGCATATTGGGACCATTACTAGGTAAAATAAGGGTTACTTGAACACAAACCCTGCGATACTGAGATAGGTCCATCTAATAACTTAGACGGCTGCAAGTGTCTAATGAGCAAGAAGCAGGAAGCAGGAATTGTGCATCTGCCTAGCAAAGGGATGTGTCACATCCTGAACCGGATACAGCAGAAAGGCAGGAGGTTGCATCACATTCCTCAGAACAACGCATGACATAAAATGTATAAACTGTTTACTTCTGGAGTTTTATATTTAATATTTTTTGGCTGTGGGTGACTGAAAGTGAGGAAAGTAAAGCCACAATAAGGGGATACTACTATATTATAAACATGCTCAGGGACTGAAATAAAAATAAAATTGAGTAAACAGATGTGAAGTCTCAGCAGAGATAAAAACTTTAAAAAAATAAAAATTCTATCACTTAAAAATACAATATCTTACAGAAAAATTTCATCAGACTGAGAAGAGGCAGGAGAATAATTCCCAAAATTAATTTTTACAAAGTCAATCCATTTTTAATTTCTTCAAGTACTTTCTAGGATTTTAGGAAACCATATTTACTACTTAGAAAACTGGCAAATAAAAGAGTAACTGATAAATAGAAAATGGTAAATAAAGGGAAAGAATCACATATTTATTCTACCTTTTCACTACAATCAGTACCTCATGGTAACCAAAGAGACAGTGAAGAAAAACTATCTACAAAAATTTTCTATTTAATATGTGAAAGAAGAATAATACAATTAAAACAGCTCCATTTATTGACCTCTAATTTAATCAATTTTGAAGGTTATCATCCCTTATGCTCTTGGTTTGGTTCAGCCAGGAAAACCACCAATTAAGTATTATAGAAATAAACAGTTTAATATAAGAATTAGTGCTTACATTTATGTGCATGTAAGCAAAAAAAATGAAGGTTTGGCAGGTTGCCTACAGAAAGTCAGAAACACAATCACAAATGGCATCAGCCGAAAACACTGATATAGGAGCGAAAGCTCATCAAAGAGTCCAGGAAACTTCTGTATTCCCCAGGATTATGAAGTACAC
>NW_026658716.1:0-3923 GCF_009828535.3 Hylobates moloch | reverse complement strand
CCCATTCTCTACTATAATTAAATCACCTTCTGCCAAGACCCACATATAACATTATCCATTACAATTCCACCTGAGTTTTGGTAGGGTCACAGAGCCAAATAATATTATTCTCCCCTTGTCCCCCCACTTTCATGTCCATCTCATACTTCAAAATACAATGATGTGTTATCTTAGGTCCCCCAATGTCTGAAATCATTCCAGCATTTACGCAAATGTCAATTTGTGAAAGATCCACCCCCCACCCCTGCCTTTCAGCCCCAACCCCACCACAATCCCCACACACCTCCCCAACCCCCAATACATCCAACACTCCCCACCCACACCAAGCATCCCCCCTCCACTCTCCAACATGATTAAATCACCTTCCACCAGTCCCCAGTTTTAACATTTCCCTTTAAAATTCCACATGAGTTTTGGTAGGGACACAGAGCCGAGTAATGTTATTGTACCTTTGGGCCCCAAATCTCATATCCTTCTCATAGTGCAAAATACAATAATGCGTTCTCTAAGGTCCCGAAATGTCTGGACTCATTCCAGCATTTACTCAAATGTCCTTTGGTGAAGGATCCACTCCCCACTCCTGACTTTCAGTCCCAACCCCACCAGAATCCCCCCAACCCTCCCCTATCCCAAATATCCCTACCCTCCCCAGCACACCCAAACATCCACCTTGCACTCTACACCACGATTAAATCTCCTTCCACCAGCCCCCACATTTAACGTTTCCCGTTAAAATCCACATGAGTTTTGGTAGAGACACAGAGCCAAAACATATTATTCTGTCCCTGGTCCCCCAAATGTCATGTCTTCCTCACATTGCAAAATGCAATGATGCCTTCTCTAGAGTCTCCAAAATCTTAACTCATCCCAGTAGTAAGTCAAATGTAGTAA
This sequence comes from Hylobates moloch, assembly GCF_009828535.3. Taxonomy (NCBI): domain Eukaryota; kingdom Metazoa; phylum Chordata; class Mammalia; order Primates; family Hylobatidae; genus Hylobates; species Hylobates moloch. Next base: position 3,032 of record NW_026658716.1, on the reverse strand, counting down.
GTTCAAGTCTCATCCAAGACAAGGCTTGAATCCCTTTTGCGTATGACTCTCTGAATGTAAAAGACAATTCTTTTCTTTCAAGTTACAATGATGGCACAGGCACTGGGTAAGCTTTCTCAATCCAAAGGGAAGATTTTCCCAGAAAAATAACACAGTTGGAACATAGGCACAATGTGAGTCTAAAATCCAGCAAGACAGCATTCATTTATCATGAGAACTATCATACAGACTGCATTAAGGAGATAGTATTTCACCATTTGTGAAGGATCTGCCACCCACCCCACGTTTCACCCCCACCCGTACCATGAACCCCCATTCTCCCACATCCCCCTTCCAACCCCCATTCTCTACCATGATTAAATCACCTTCGACCAAGCCCCACATTTAACATTCCCCATTACAATTTCACATGAATTTTGGTAGGGACACAGAGCCAAATAATATTATCGTTCCCTTGGCCCCCTGATCACATGTCCTTCTCAAACTGCAAAATACAATGATGTGTTCTCTAAGATCCCCCAATGTCTGAACTCATTCCAGCATTTACTTAAATGTCCATTGGTGAAGGATCCACCCCCCACCCCTGCCTTTCAGGCCCAACCCCACCACAATCCCACCAAACCTCCCCAACCCCCAATACCCCTAACCCAAGCATGTACCCACCACTCTCCACCATGATTAAATCACCTTCCAACAGCCCTCAACTTTGTCATTTCCCATTAAAATTCCCCATGAGTTTTGGTAGAAACACAGAGCCAAAACATGTTATTCTGTCCCTGGTCTCCCAAATCTCATGTCATCCGGACATTGGAAAATGCAATAATGCCTTCCCTAGAGTCTCCCAAATCTTAACTCATTCCAGAAGTAACTCAAATGTAGTCAATTTAAGTCTGATCCAAGAAAAGGCTGCAATCCCTTATGTCTAGGATGCACTGAACGTAAAAGACAATTCTTTTCTTTCCAGTTACAATGATGGCACAGGCACTGGGTAAGCTTTCTCAATCCAAAAGGAAGATTTTCCCACAAAAATAACACACTTGGGACACAGGCTCATTGTGAGTGCAAAACCCAGCAAGACAGCATTCATTTATCATGAGAACTCACTATCACACAGACTGCATTAAGGAGATAGTATCTCACTGTTTGTGAAGGTACTGTTGCCCATCCTCATGATTCACCCACACCCGTACCATGAACCCCCAGTCTCCCACATCCCCCTTCCAACCCCCACTCTCTACCATGACTAAACCACCTTCTACCAAGCCCCACATTTAACATTCCCCATTACGATTCCACATGAGCTTTAGTAGGGACACAGGGCCAAAAACTATTATTCTCCCCTTGGCCCCCCAATCTCATGTCCTTCTTATACTGCAAAATACAATGATACTTTATCTAAGGTCCCCCAATGTCTGAACTCATTCCAGCATTTACTCAAATGTCCATTTCTGAAGGATCCACCCCCCACCCCTGTGGTTCAGCCCCAACCCAACCACAATCTCCCCAACCCTCCCCACCCGACAATACCCCCAAACCTCCCCACCCCCCACAAGCATCCACCCTCCACTCTCCAACATGATTAAATCACTTTCCACCAGGCGCCACTTTTAACATTTCCCATTAAAATTCTACATGAGTTTTGGTAGAGACACAGAGCCAAAACGTATTCTTCTGTCCCTGATCCCCCAAATCTCATGTCTTCCTCACATTGCAAAATGCAATGATGCCTTCCCCAGAGTCTCTCATATCTTGACTCATTCAACCAGTAACTCAAATGTAGTAAGTTCAAGTCTCATCCAGGAGAAGGATGCAATCCCTTCTGCCTATGACTCCCTGAATGTAAAAGAGAATGCTTTTCTTTCAAGTTCCAGTGCTGGCACAGGCACTGGGTAAGTTCTCTCAATCCAAAGGGAACATTTTCCCAGAAAAATAACACAATTGGGACAAGGTCCCATGTGAGTCCAAAACCCAGCAGGACAGCATTCATTTATCATGAGAACTCACTATCACACAGACTGCATTAAGGAGATAGTATTTCACCATTTGTGAAGGATATGCCACCCATCCCCATGTTTCAACCCCACCCGTACCATGAAACCTAATTCTACCACATCCCCCTTCCAACCCCCATTCTCTACCATGATTTAATCACCTTCTACCATGACCCACATTTAACATTCTCCATTACAATTCCACATGAGTTTTGGTAGGGACACAGAGCCAAATAATATTTTTGTCCCTTGGCCCCCCAATCTCATGTCCTTCTCCTACTGCAAAATACAATGATGCATTATCTAAGTTCCCCCAATGCCTGAACTCATTCCAGCATTTACTCAAATGTCCATTTCTGAAATATGCACCCCCACCCCTGCATTTTAGCTCAAACCCCACCACAATACCCCAATCCTTCCCAAACCCCAATACCTCCAACCCTCCCCACCACCCCCAAGCATCCACCCTCCATTCTCCACCATGATTAAATCACCTTCCACCAGCCCTCAACTTTAAGATTTTCCATTAAAATTACACATGGATTTTGGAAGAGACACAGAGCCAAAACATATTATTCTGTCGCTAGTCCCCACAATCTCATGTCTTCCTCACATTGCAAAATGCAATGATGCCTTCCCGAGAGTCTACCAAATCCTCACTCATTCCAGCAGTAACTCAAATGTGGTAAGTTCAAGTCTCATCCAAGACAAGGCTGCAAACCCTTCTGCCTATGACTCCCTGAATGTCAAAGAGAATTCTTTCCTTTCAAGTTACAATGATGGCACAGGCAGCAGGTAAGCTTTTGCAATACAAAGGGAAGATTTTCCAAGAAAAAAAACACAATTGGGACACAGGCACAATGGGATTCCAAAACCCAGCACGACAGCATTCATTTATCATGAGAACTCACTATCACACAGACTGCAGTAAGGAGATAGTATTTCACCATTTGTAAAGGATCTGCCGCCCATCCCCATTATACACCCCCATCCGTACCATGAACCCCCATTCTCCCACAACCCCCTTCCAACCCCCATTCT
>NW_026658715.1:0-3924 GCF_009828535.3 Hylobates moloch | reverse complement strand
GGCAAAGGACATGAACAGACACTTCTCCAAAGAAGATATTTACATGGACAAAAAACATACAAAAAAAGCTCAACATCACTGATTATTTGAGAAATGCAAATCAAAACTACAATGAGATACCATCTCACACCAGTCAGGATGGTGATTATTAAAAAATCAAGAAACAGTAGAAGCTGACCAGGCTGTGGAGAAATAGGAATGCCTTTACACTGTTGGTGGGCATGTAAATTAGTTCAACCGCTGTGGAAGACAGTATGATGATTCCTCAAGGATCTAAAACAAGAAATACCATTTGACCCAGAAATCCCATTACTGGATATATACCCAAAATAATATAAATTATTCTACAATAAAGACACATGCACACATATGTTTATTGCAGCACTATTTACAATAGCAAAGTCATGGAACTAGTACAAATGCCCATCAGTGATAGACTGGATAAACAAAATGTGGTACATATACATCATGGAATACTATGCCGCCATAAAAGGAATGAGATCATGCCCTTTGCAGGGACATGGATGAAGCTGGAAGCCATCATCCTTAGCAAACTAAAACAGGAACAGAAAACCAAACACCACATGTTCTCACTCATAAGTGGGAGTTGAACAATGAGAACACATGGACACAGGGAGAGAAAAGCACACACCAGGGCTTCTTAGGGGGTGGGGGGTGAGGGAAGGGAACCTAGAGGATGGGTTAATAGGTATAGCAAACCACCATGGCACATGTAAACCTATTTAACAAACCTGCACATTCTGCACATGTATCCCGGAACTTAAAGGAAAATAAAATAAAATATAAAAATTTTATGATTCAATTTGTACTCAATAAAATAAAAGCCAGAGCTGACATTTAGTAACAAGTATTACCCTTTTCCCTTGAAACAATCTCTGTCTCTCCCTCTCTAGCTCTCCTTTTTTATTAAACAGAAGTCATAGTGAGAATAATTTGTGTGAAAAATAAGTTTTAGGCTTATTATGGTTGGCTTGTGATATGATATGGCTTGACTCTGTGTCCTCACCCAAATCTCATTTCAAATTGTCATCCCTCCTGGTGGGCGGTGATTGTATCATGTGAGTTGTTTCACCCATGCTGTTTTCATGATAGTGAGTTATGAAATCTGATGATTGTATAAGTGTTTGACATTTTATCCTTTACGTACACACACAGTCTCTACCGCCACCTGGTGAAGAAGGTGCCTACTTTCCTTTCCATCATAACTGTAAGTTTTCTGAGGCCTCCGTGGCTATGTAGAACTGTCAGTTAAACCACTTTTGTTTATAAATTACCCAGTTTCAGGTAATATCTTTATAGCAGTGTGAGAAGGGACTAGTACAGCCTTAGTATTCACTTAAAGTGCAGAAACAATTAATTGGCCATATAGGCTCCTCTTAAGTTGGGTTTGTTGGAATTTACCTAAAATTAAGTTATTCTAGTCAAAGCCTGGGTAAAATAACCAGTGTCTCCATTTGTCCGATTTTACAATAAAAGATGTACTTAAGCAAATAACTATATTGTCACCTAATCAGAATACTCACAGTTTTCAAATTATGAATAACCTAGAGAAAAATAAATTTGCTCACAAAAACACACTTTACCCAATTTTTCTAAACTATAAATAACTCAAAATAAAAACATTTGCTTGACTCTTCTTTAATAAGAGCAGTGGCTTTCAAACACAATGTCATTTGTTCATCTTGGAACTGCTATCCACAAGCCAAGCAGCTCCTGTTAGATGGGAACCACCCATCAAGCACTGTAGACTATGTAGCAGTTCTTCACGTAGTTAGAGTCAGTCCTGTGGGAAAATAGAGGCTCTTTGCTTATGATCATTATTCTCTTTGCATTCCTCAGGTAGCGGGATGCTAGATCAGAAGTATTTGGGTCCCCAGCAGGGATTTGGGGCAAAGGACTCAGGGCATTTGGTTGATCTTCACCTTATTTGTCTCAACATTGCCCCAGGCAATATTATCTTCCTCATTATAACTTTTGCCTTTTGATTAAAAAACATTTTCTATCTGGGGCAAATAATGAATAAGTATTCAAACATATCTATGATTCTTCTGGGACAGGTCCTTGGACTTCCTTTTCCTTTCAATTTTTTTCTTATTTCCCTAATCATTTATCAAGCATCTGTAAGAGTCCTGAGGGACAGCAAATTTGATAAGGCTTCTCTATCATATGATTGTGCTGAAGCGATGTTACCCAGAGTGCCAAAGAAAAAGGGGCCCTTTCAACCCCTAAATTTCTTATTGCATGAGTCCAAGCCACATTTTGAAAAGCCTGCTGGAGGAGCAAAGAGGTTTCTGCAAAGTTCAATCCACCCCCAATCCTCCAATGCCCAGGTAGCCCTGACGGAACCTCCCCTGAATCCAGCCCCAGCACCAGCCCAGTCCCATTGGATCCCTGACATTCGTTACAGTCAAAAGATTCGAGTCAGTCCACCCACGAGCAGAGGGGAGGATGTTTCTCAAGAATGAGACAGGAAGTGCAGAGGAAATGCGACACTGTGCCTGCCCCAGAACACAAGGCCAGTCACGGTCACCTACCACACATTCTAGGCAATCCACCCACCCATGAGATGAAACATGGAGACCAAGGTAGCTTCTCTGTCTGAGACACGTATGGAAGCCAAGAGCCCAGGATCATCAACTCTGGCTAATCAAGCAGAAACAGGTTTGGAGGGAGAAACCATCATGATATGGATCTCCAGGGAGTGTCGCCCTGACGGAATGGGAAGTGATCTTTGTTGAAGACATTCAGCCAGACCAAGAAACATCTAGGCCCCTCAGAAACAGGGGTGACAGAGCAAGAGGGAGGAAAGAGCAGAGGCCAGAGCCCAGGCAGGATATAGCACCATGCCATCGGTACAGGCATAAGGAGAGAGGTGCCAAACTGGTGACTTGTCCAGAGAGGCCAGTGTTCCAGTGAACGGGATTGTTGCCATCTCCCATTCCTGGCTTCTTCTTCAAGATTGTATCGTTGTCTGGCTTCGTCCTCAGAGAAGAGCTGTGAAAAGCTAAAACAATCTTCTTTGACTTTGGTTGGCTCCACTCCTGCAGAAAAATGATCTCCCATGAGGATTTTGTCCTTGGCTGGAGTGTGGTCATATTGATCCTAGAAAAGAGGCCTCTCAGGATGGGGATGAGACTTCCATTGCTCCCGGACGGATGCGTCTTTTCACGTGATCGAGGCCTTCACAAACCCAAAGTGGAAGCACCACGAAAACGATGGATAACCGGCCACAAGACCCCGGCAGAGACTCAGAAAGAGGCTCACAAAAGACCGGCCAACATGCAAGAAATCGCTTTTTGATGCACAGGGAACATTCGTGCACAGACACACACGCAAACGGGCACAAACACACACACACACACAAACACACACACAAACACACACAACGACAGAGAGGGGCAAAGAAGCACAGAGAGGGTGAGAGACAGAAAGAGAAGAAAGAATGAGTGACACACACACACACGCAGTGCCACAGAGGTGGCACAGAAGTAAACACACCCAGGCAAGCACTGCGGCTTCGGGGTTCTGCTCTTGATGGCAACGACCCTCGGGTGAGAGAAGAGCCCACGGGCACGCAGGCAGACCTGTCCTGGAGATCTCGGGGGCACAACATCTGGGGAGACTCACCCGAACACCCTCAGGGCAGTCCTGAGGCTGGGATGCCACGCTGCTACAACTGGACTCCCCTGTGGTTTCGTCATCCTGGTCGGCCCTTTGCCACTGCTGGAAGCCGGAGACGTTCCTGTGGACCCCGTAGAGAGGTCAGGCCGGAGCCTCGGAGACCCGACACCCAAGCGCTGCCACGGAGGGCTCCCGCATTGCCCAGACTCAGGGACTGGTTTCTAAGACAACCCTGGGAACCACTGTGAGGGGAGAATCAGCTCGCGCCTCACGCATGCGCAC
>NW_026658714.1:0-3926 GCF_009828535.3 Hylobates moloch | reverse complement strand
GCAGGAGGTGGGGGTGGTCCTTGTGGCTCTCCTGGAGGAGATCGGCGCCTTCGGGACTCATCGCCTTCTGGTGGGGGGGGTCCTTGTGGCTTTGGTGGAGGTGGGGGACCTTGAGGTTTGTCGCCTCCTTGTGGAGGTGCTCCTTGTGGCTTTCCTGGAGATCGGCGACTTCGGGACTCATCGCCTTCTGGTGGGGGTGGTCCTTGTGGCTTTGGTGGAGGTGGGGGACCTTGAGGTTTGTCGCCTCCTTGTGGAGGTGGTCCTTGTGGCTTTCCTGGAGATCGGCGCCTTCGGGCCTCGTCGCCTTCTTGTGGGGGTGGTCCTTGTGGCTTTGGTGGAGGTGGGGGACCTTGAGGTTTGTCGCCTCCTTGTGGAGGTGGTCCTTGTGGCTTTCCTGGAGGAGATCGGCGCCTTCGGGACTCGTCGCCTTCTGGTGGGGGTGGTCCTTGTGGCTTTGGTGGAGGTGGGGGACCTTGAGGTTTGTCGCCTCCTTGTGGGGGTGCTCCTTGTGGCTTTCCTGGAGATCGGCGACTTCGGGACTCGTCGCCTTCTGGTGGGGGTGGTCCTTGAGGCTTTCCTGGAGGAGGTGGGGGACCTTGGGGCTTGTTGTCTCCTTGTGGGGGTGGTCCTTGTGGATTTCCTGGAGGAGAAAGAGAGAAGAGAAAGACAGAGTAAAAGCCCACACAAGATTCACTGAAGAGTTGCAGTAAATTTTTATCAGCTAGGGTAACAAGCTGAGTGGGAAAATGCACAGAAATGGGACCAAGACACTAATTTCTTTGCATTTTCAGTGAAGACATAGAACTCTGGAGTGGAAAGCTGGGGAAGAACAAAGCAGTTGAGGGTCTCTCAGTATAAAGAAGCGACAGAATGAGGATGCTGCCCATTTGCCTGTCATCTCCAAACAGGCACTCCTGGCCGGGGGGATGAGGAAACCCACTCCTGTTGTCATCTAAGCCAAGCATCTCTGCCATTCAATTTGGTGGCCTGCTCATGATCCCCAGAATCAAGGTTGCATGGAGATTGCTTATATTATCTGGGGCACTAACATTAATCAATTCCTGAAAGGAAAGTTTTGATAAGAAGACACTGGAGAACTGATCCATTCATAAGCAGAAAAAGACAGTCAAAACAGATTGAGAACGAATCGGGATTTACCTGATATTACGGAGGGAGATTCTTCCTGGCTGACATCTAGAAGAGAAGCATAGGATGATGGGAAAAGTTACATCTCGAACCTTTCAAGACTCACAAGTGTTCTACAGGGAAAAGGGTCTTCTCACCACACCCCATGCATCCCCTAAGTTAACTCGTCAGTCACCGTCTGTGAAGCTGCTGGAAGGGGAGGAAGGGGTAAGGGGAGGCAGGCTTGGTACGACAGAGCAGCAGCCATGAACTCAACATAGAAGAGCCCCCTTTTCCCCTCCCTAGCATCGCTCAAGGCTTAATGCTAATTTAGTTTACACATGCCAGGTACTTCCATGTGATATTTTGGTATTCTTATGCCCTCCATCTCCTATAAATACATTGCTTACGTACGCATGCTTTCTCAATTGGGATAACCAGAAGTAATCACTTCGATACAATTTTACCCATATCACTCCCAGCACATTGAAATACTGCGTGTAAGGGAGAGAAAAATGACAATGACTGTCTCTGATATTTCTGTATCTCTAGTTAAACAGAGACAAGTGTTCCATTCAATTCTCTGTCTCTGCGGTATCTCTGACGTGTGTTTATCGCCATCATCGATGCTGATCCACTGTACAGCAAGGCCACCATCATCCCTGCATACTTACTGAGATCAGTTTAGGATCTTCACAGCTGGACTTCCACGAATCTGCCTTGCGTTCTCTACTGCATCCTTCACGGCACAGTTCTACCTCTCTATAAATGCAAATCTTACCTTCTCATTCCCCTGGAACAAATTCTTTATTGGATTTCATTGTACACCAAATAAATTAGAAACCCTTAGTGTGGAATGAGGGCACAACAGGTCTCCTGATCCTAGGCATGAAAACTCTGCAGCCCCATCTGTGTTTTCCTTCTCCTCTCTTCCCCGTAATTACCATTATCACCTCCTAAGCCCCAAGCAGAGTCACCACATCTTCTCCGCCTTCTGTTTTACCTTCATTTAAGTTGTGAGCTGAGCTCAGGGCCAGCAGGGCCACTGACAGCAGAATCCACAGCATCTTGCAGGAGGCTCTGGAGTTGCTCCCAACTCTGTGCTGGGAGGAACGTGGCAACTCCCTTTATAAAGAGGAGCAGAACAATGGCACCTTTGAGCTCCACCCTGGGTGGGCCTCGTCACCTCAGAGACTGGGTTCTGCTTTGCTCACTGAAGGTCAGGTGTATCCCTTATTTCTCTTTGAGACTAGCCCAGAGGTATGAGTTGGATAGGATATGTTATTAGTGTCTTATTTCCAAAAGGTACAACTATGACTTGAACAATGGTTTTGAAGGAACTGTGTCCAAGCCATCAGCACTGTGTCAAAACTGAACTTTTCATTAGAGTTTCAATCTTTTATGTAAGACTATTATCCGCTTTCCACTGTGCTATTTATTTCTGTTTATGTGTGTGTCAGCAGCGATGCTACAGCCAGCAGTGAAGATGGTCAATGTCTCTGGATCTTTTTATGCCCTATTTCCATCTCTTGTGATGTGTGTGTACAGATACTTTCATATTTGATGCGATAGAGATGGTTTCTGCTATCTGTGAGATGTGTGAGGACAGCACACTCCTGTGCACACGTGGATGACAGAAAGCTGCCCCGCAGCCTGCTCAGGCTATAACTATTGTTCAAGTTTCTGTGGAACTCACTCAGCTCAGGCAAGGCTTGGTCCTCTACAACACAGGAAGTCTAAAATTTTGTATTCTAAAGTATTTTTAGGGGTTATTAATGCAAAATGGACACAGAAACCACCAGGAAATTTCTAGACCTGAAGAAACTGAATACATAGTTCTGTGAGGGAGCCATGCGATGTCATGTCGCTAAAATTTCCTTCATGCTCTTCCCTTTCTGTAGAATATTCTATAAAATTCACCCACTGCTTCATTTCTTTTAGGGATTATATCAAATTCCTGCCACTGATAATTAAGTGGCCACAATTCTACATTCAAATAAGATAATCAGATACCGCCATCAAAGCCTCAGTTGCATTGTATTGGTTTTCTTGGTTTAGTCAGTATTTGTTACCTGTTTTCTCAGATTCTTCTTCCACAAGGAGTATTTTTTCTACAATATTCTGACACGCATTCCTCCCCACGTTCTTTCTAGTACTTTTTTTCATATTTTATTTTCTGAGTCAGGCTCATTATGTGTATTTTTTATTATGTAGCTGGCTTTTCCCCATGAATTTGGTGAGATTTCCTTTATTTAATCTTCTAAGTAATAGGATATATACTCCTCACCATCTTTTTTCATTCCTGTCTGTGTAATTTCACAATAAATATTGTGTTTCCAAAAAGCCCTCTCAGAGTGCTGCATTGTCAGCACTTCTTTTAGTTGCTGGTTCTTCTCTTATATCTGGTAAATCCCTGCTCATCAGTTCGTGGAATATACAGGTTAGTCAGTATCAACAGCTGCCATTTACCACTTAGACCTTCCGTGTGTCTTGTGTAATTGTTCACATTTTGTGCATGGCTGAGGTTAATTTCAGGACAGCTTGGTTGGAGTTATGATGGGGGTAGAGAGGGTATGTGACAGTAAATCCTAAAGACAGGCCTCTTGACCATTGTGGATGAGTGGATCCTGGGCTGTGCACATGAGGGTCTGGTCTGGCCCTTCTGAAGAGTTGCGGATAATAGTACAGGGAGACTTCCTAATACAAAAGGCTTTGCTACGGATAACTTTGCCTTTGCAAGGGAACCAGGCAGACTGGTATTTTTCCTGGCATAAATATAGACGTACTTGAAAGGGGAATAC
>NW_026658713.1:0-3927 GCF_009828535.3 Hylobates moloch | reverse complement strand
ACGTGTGCGGCGCAAGCACACCTTGCCCCTGTGACTCAGCCTGAGCGCCTCAAGTTGTCCCACTGAGCACGCGCCCAGAAGGCCGCCGTGCTGTGGGTCCTGGTCCCCCTGCCATCTATTTGACTCAGCCTGAGCGGCCCAAGCTGTCCCATTGAGCACGCACCCAGAAAGCCACCGTACTGCGGGTCCTGGTCCCCCTGCCATCTGTTCGGGTGCGGAGGTCACCCAGGGGTCTGAGGGTGGGACAGCGCCACTTCCGAAGGAGCTAGGGCAGCAAACCCAAAATCCCCGTGTGCCGCGGCAGGTTGGGAGATTCCTTCTGCCTGCGAAGCCTGGCTGGGCTGCAGCAGAGGGGCGATCCTTGCTGCCTGGTTCACGAAAGCCCCCTGTTCCCCACGCCCTGGCGTGGGTGAAGGCGACCAAGGAGGGAGGGTGGCACCCGGGGTGGGCCGCGTTGCACAGGCCGCCTGCGTGCGCGAGTTCCCTGCCACCCTGGCCTGGATGCCTGGACCTTCGATTCTGACACGAAATCTGAATCCCGGACTCCAAAAGTCAGGTCTCTCTGGCAAGTTTGGGTACGAGTTCCGCTCAAAGCACGCTGGCAGGGCATCTTTTTCGTTCAGGTTACAAAGGAGTCTCCTCCGCCGTCCTCGTTCTCGCGGGGAAGGGGCTGTCAGAAGGTGTCGGGAGAGCCATCGCGAGGGCACCTGGCTGGAATTTCACGGACAGACACGGGCAGAGAGAGGCCGGCGGCTCCCGTGCGCCTCAGTTGGCCTCTGTGCTGCATGCAGGTCCAGTCAGGAGTCCGACCCCGCCAGTGGCCCTTATGAAGACCCACCAGCTTCACCCCTTCATGAATATGCATGAGCACGCAAGGGCCCTGGGTAACCCGCCCTCCGAAGCCAGAAACCACGGACACAGGGCCTTGTGTGGTAGGTGAGGTGGGGGCCAGATCGGCCGGGAAAGGGGGCTTCTGGGGCTGGCTCTCTGAGTTCTCCAGAATTCTATGGAAACTGGAAGTTTCTCTCTGGGCTCACACACGATTTCAGGGAGAAACCACCCTGGAAGGGTGGAGTGTGGAACTGAACCTCCATGACAGTCTTGAGTTTTCCAGGCCCTCTCCATGAAGGCGGCAATGCCTGTGGGTGTCACCGTTGCTGTGATAGTCTCACACACGCAGGTATGTGGATCTCATTCATTTTCTTTTTTTTTAATTTTCATTTTTTTATTTCTACCTCTTAAAGTCAATGATAAAGTCACAAGTGTAAAATGAATGCATTTAAAAACATAAAAGATACATTTTAGTGACAAGAAGTATGCAATGATCATGAAAATCTGCTGTACAGTTTGCCAAGGTCAAAGAATGAAGGACAATATGGAAAAGCCAATCTTCAAATATATCCTTAAAAAAACTCTCTCCTATATAGTAAAAGCATCATCTAAACAGCAGCTCCAACAGAGAGAAAAAAAAAAAGCAGGGTAGATGAGACAGATAACTTTCCCCAGGTTTTCCAGATAAAAACATGTGGTCACCAGGAATTCAAGGTAACTTCAAAAGCCACATTTAATTCAAAATAAAATGAACATTTCTGACAGATGACAACAGTATGATACTGATTTTTTTTCTTTCCTAGATACAAATGATATGGGGTGTTTCTTAACAGTTTAGTAATCATCTAAGAATAACTGTAGAAATAACCCCAATTCCACCATCCCAGCCACTGGTATAAAACAAATAACCTTCCATTGATACTGTCTTTCACATAACTAAAATATCCTCACTTACTTGGAACAATTTCATGCTTACACATGATCACAAACACTTGTTTTTAGATGTTGTGGAATTATTGGAGCTGAGATTTTTGAAACAATATCTGAATCTTAGCAGAGAGATAACAATCCTTTCACTATACATTGATTGGGCTTCCTTAACCAAATCTGAGCAATTACTGTAATAATAATGCTGGTGGTAGTCCATGATACTCTCAAATTTTTCCCTTTAAGAAATATATAATCCATGTAACTCTAGCAAATATGTTACATTGCACACTTTCTTAACAAGGAATGGCTGTTTTCAGGCCTTATTAGGAAAACAAACAAACAATGGCAGTTACTACCTGTTTTTTATCACTGATGAGCTACAATAAATCTCAAATATGGACAGTTTAATTATGTGATATTAAGTAAAAAATGAAAACCATTATAGTTTTACCAAAAGAAACAAAAAATATAGGAAGAAGTCAAATGAGCATGGCATAAGTCCCAAGGATTACACTATGATTCTGAACAGGATTTTCAAAACAAAGGGTATCTACATACAATTTCTGTAAATATTTCTTGTACTAGAAAGATCCAAAGCAAATGTAGGCTCAGCCCTACCTTGTCAAAGATAAATATTCAGATAAACTAGAAGTTCCAACTGCTAAAGTGCATCCGCTGACCAGGTCTACCATGGCCCTGCTACTTACAGCCATCTAAGAAAGTGGCCTCACTCATGCTCATTCACTTGTTCTGTGGCCTATCAAGAGTCACACATAACAATGGTTTTGCTTTTTTAAGAAAACCAAATACTTTATACAGTGAACTACAGAAAAAAAAATTCTAAATATACTTTTAAAGTTCTAGAGAGTTAAGATAACCTCATTTTTTAAAATACTGAAAATGTAAAGGGTCCATAGAAAGAGTTGTATTAAGTACATACTTCCTATTTTAATAATTCACTTGCTGTGCTCTTAAAATCTATATGAGAGAAGCGAATATTTTACTCATGTCTTTTGTCAAGAGATTCAAAACAAAAGTAGCAGTGCTGTAAAATTTCATAAAATTTGTGGGATTTTTAAAAGCTAAATTATTCAATATTTTGTATTGTTATTGCACTCATCTATTGCCTGGAATATATATACAGCAACCCGGCAACAGTGATTGCAACAAAAGTAAGGTAAATAGATCTACAAAGCATTTTATTTCCTTAGTAGATAAATGAAGTTTTCATAGAGGAAATGCAAATTCAGATCAGGTTACATAAGCTTAACAATTATTTAAACCTTATATAAAATTAAATCTAACCCTCACCACTACAAATCTGTAAGGAATCACTGTCAGGAATCTACAGGACTTGGCTCGTATTTACATTCGACGCACACTTAGAAATTTCATAAATGATGAGATGCAGGCCAAGGGGGTTCCTCAAAGGGCTCCACCCAAAAGGAAAAGAAAGTGAGTTAAACAGAGAATTACCACTGACGTATTTGTGGGTAATCAGCTTATTCCTCAGCCTCTAGACAGTGAGGAGGATGAAAAAATGGAAGAAGATAACAAAGAAGAGGAAGAAAAAGATCAGTGAAGCGATGAAGCCAGAGAAGCCACCTCAATATTTGCTGAGAGAAAAAATCATGAAGCTGCCTCTCCCTGAATCTTTAAAAGCTTATTTGACGTATTTTAGAGACAAATAACTTAGATCAAGAAGAAAGAATGCCTACTGATAATTCCTTTAGTCTGAAAATGTAGCATTTGTTAGGAATTAAAAGAATTATTTCTTTCATCAGAGCAAATTATAGTGGAAAAAATGTCACTTGTTACTGTCAGTAACATAAATGATGTATTGAGTGAATAAAAGAATTCCTTTTATAAAATCTATTTTTCTTTAAATCTTGGAAAATTATTGTTTTAGCTCAGAGTGATTTCAAAGTGGAATGCAACAGTAGTCAAGACTTGTGTACTATAAATCCTTTTTTGATTCCTTATGGATCTCCTTCATTTTCATGTAGAAAAGGAGAACGAAACTACAGAGAAAAGAAACGCCCTGTGCATCACGGCCTGACGATGGATTCCTGTTTCCTGCAACATGGGGAGTCTCCACTATGGCCTGTTTCCAAACAGGAAACTGGAAAGGAGAGCGAAGACACGATGCTGCTTTTCCATGCTTCT
>NW_026658712.1:0-3927 GCF_009828535.3 Hylobates moloch | reverse complement strand
CCAGACGATGGGTGGCCGGGCAGAGGCGCTCCTCACCTCCCAGACGGGGCGGCCGGGCAGAGGCGCTCCTCACCTCCCAGACGATGGGTGGCCGGGCAGAGACGCTCCCCACCTCCCAGACGGGGCGGCGGCCGGGCAGGGGCTGCAATCCCAGCACCCTGGTAGGCCAAGGCATGCGGCTGGGAGGCGGAGGCTGCCGCGAGGCGAGACCACGCCACCGCACTCCAGCCCGGGCAACACCGAGCTCCGTCTGCAGTCCCAGTACCTCCGGAGGCCGAGGCGGGCAGAGCACTCGGCGTCAGGAGCTGGCGACCAGCGTCGCCAAGATGGCGAACGCGTGCCTGCAGCCAAAGGAGAAAAAGCAGGCAGCGGTGGCGCACGCCGGTAGTCCCAGGCAGTCCGCGGCGCGGGCAGCAGCGAGCTGAGTAGATTGCAGTCCGGGCCACAGAGGGAAAGAAAGAAAGAAAAGGAAGGAAGGAAGAGGAGAATCTCTTGAACCTGGGAGGCGGGGGTTGCAGTGAGCTGGGATCTTTTTTTTTTTTTTTTTATACTTTAGGTTTTAGGGTACATGTGCACAATGTGCAGGTTTGTTACATATGTATCCATATGCCATGTTGGTTTGCTGCACCCATTAACTCATCTGAGCCAGGATCTTGCCACTGCACTCCAGCCTGGCAACAGAGCCACACTCCGTCTCAAAAAAAAAAAAGGAGACAAAACCTAGATGTTTTAAAATTTAAAAAATAAATCCTGTAGCTGTTTTAAAGTTTTAAAAATACATCATGCCTATAATTCCAGCACTCTGGGAGGCTGAAGCGGGAGGATCTCTTGAGGCCAGCATGGGCAACATAGTGAGACCTTGTCTCTACGCAAAATAAAAAAACAAGCCAGAGGCCGGGCGCGGTGGCTCACGCTTGTAACCCTAGCACTTTGGGAGGCCGAGGCGGGCGGATCACGAGGTCAGGAGATCGAGACCACGGTGAAACCCCGTCTCTACTAAAAATACAAAAAAGCCGGGCGTGGTGGCGGGCGCCTGTAGTCCCAGATACTCAGAGAGGCTGAGGCAGGAGAATGGCGTGAACCCGGGAGGCGGAGCTTGCAGTGAGCCAAGATTGCGCCACTGCACTCCAGTCTGGGCGACAGCGAGACTCCGTCTCAAAAATAAATAAATAAATAAATAATAAATAAAAAACAAGCCAGGTGTGGTGGTGCACACCTGTAGTGCACAGCTACTGTGGAGACTGAGGTGGGAGGACCACTTGAACCCAGGAATTCGAGGTTCCAGTGAGCTGTGATGGCGTCACTGCATTCCAGCCTGTGACAGAGCAAGACCTTGTCTCTGCAAGGAAAAAAATCATCCTGTAAAATTGCTTTTTGTTGTGCTCAGATTGAGAAAAATCTTTGCTGGAGGTTTGAAAGCAAATCTATGTATTAACAGAACCAGAAAGCCCTTCCTGTGGAGATGGGACCTTTTCGGGATTGTCATTTTTGGATTTTAGTGCACAAACTTCTCATGATTGAGTTTCGGCTTTTGAGAGCCGTGACCAAGTGGTAGGTAGGGCATGAAAGAAGAAAACAAATCTCCTGACCTTAGTATAATGTGTCACAGTACTTTAGGCCCCTTAGCCAAGGCAGGAGATAAGAAGGCAAGAAGGAAATGGTTGGATGAATCACTGTGCCCCAGTGGCAAAAATGTCCTGAAGCAATTTGGATGAAAGTGAGAAAGTGGAGATGACAAATGCTGCTCTGCATTAACCGGATTAGTTGTGCCCCCCTCCACCCACACCCTCCCCGACTACAGGACTTCCTTCACCACTGTGCATTTTCTACTGAGATGCTCTCAAGAAAGCAAGTTTCAGCAAGAGGCTGGAAAGGCCTCTCAGAGAAGGCTGAGCTGGCAGTGATCAGGGAGCCCACAGGCATTTGGCAGCCGTCCACAGTAAGACCGGCAGATGGAGCCTTCATCTGGCAAGAAACTGGGGAAGCTGGCGGTGTCGTCAGGTGCAAGCTTCAGTGAGAAGAGCCAGCGCTCTGACAAGACGCACAGAAACACAGAAGCAGCTTCCGTAGGAGAAGGAATGGAGGCCGCTCGCGGTGGCTCACGCCTGTAATCCCAGCACTTTGAGAGGCTGAGGCGGGTGGATTACTTAAGGTCAGGATTTCAGACCAGCCTGACCAATATGGTGAAAACCCGTCTCTACTAAAAATACAAAATATTATCCAGGCGTGGTGGTGTGTGTCTGTAGTCCGAGCTACTCGAGAGGCTGAGGCAAGAGAATCACTTGAACTCAGTAGGTGGAGGTTGCAGTGAGCCAAGATGGCGCCATTGCACCTCCTGCCTGGGCGATAGAGCAAGACTGTCTCAAAAAAAAAAAAAAAAAAAAGGAATGGAGAAAACGTAGCCATAGCTCTGGGAGTAGGAACAGAAGCAAGCAAGCTGACTGCCAGTCAGGTTCTTTCTTCTGGAGAAGTCTCTGGGTTGAAGTTGTCTTCTCTCTGAGGCTCAAGAAGCTGGGCATGGAATTAACTCTGTCAACCAAAAATACAATTCTAAATCCCACCCCCAACCATCTGAATGGACTTTCTCCTTGGCCAGGGCGCTCTTAAAATGTAACCTCAGAGACTGGTTCCGGCCAGGAACGGGAAGTGCCTCATTATACCCGCTGGCATTAACATCAACACAGACCTTACTGATGAGAATCATTTACCATCTATTCTCTGAAGCCTGCGACCTTTGGTCTCCATAATCCCTTATCTTAACCCAGACGTTTCCTTTCTATTGATTCCAGGTTTTTAGATAAACTCAACCAAATGTCAACAAGAAAATTTGTAAATCTACCTATAAGCTGGAAGCGCCCCCACCTTCGAGTTGTCCCACCTTTCTGGACCGAACAAATCAATTTTTTAAACATACTTGATTGAAGTCTCATGTCTCCCTAAAATGTATAAAACCAAGCGGCACCCTGACCACCTCGGACACATGTTCTTGGACCTCCTGAGGGCTGTGTCAGGGGCCATGGTCACTCATATTTGGCTCGGAATAAATCTCTTTAAATATTTTTGAAAATAGTTTGTCTCTTCGTAGACAACTCTGTGGGCTTGCAGATCTCGCCTCTGGTCAGCGGTGTATTCAGTCGCGGTGCCATCCCCATGTGGCCACAAGAACAAAAGCACCTTCTTAAGCCCAAGTGATACAGTGGTTACTCCCATGAGTCCTTGGACACCTTAACCAAACGGCACTAGTAAGTGGCTCCTCTAGGCAGGGAGGAACGGAGAAGGCACAATACCAGCTCGGCTCACCACTCCAGGAGACCCCCGGGGTGAGGGGCTTGAGCACAGGCTCAACACTTCCCCACCACCGCCACCCTTATTTGGTCTGTGAAACTCCACGGAGAGTCTTTATGGGAAGATGCATTCCTTCCAACATGTCATCGAGTGCTTACTTAGCCATCTCCATTTCAAGACCTGGGTCTATTTGCTGGCCCCTGAATTGCTCCACACCCTCCTATGCCTTCTGATTGTCCACGTGCTCAACTTGTTGGAACATAGGAGATAGGCTATCTAGGGTTCTGCCCTCTCCCTGAGACAGGTAGAGAATGTGATCAGGTGCTGAGGGGCTGCTATGTTCCGGAGGCCAGGTGACATTCCACCTGAGGCCTGGGGACATGGCATTCTGTATTGACTGCTGTCGCTGTTCTCGCTGATGCTGGTTTGGTGTAAGAGATGATAAGAAAGCATCTTCCCTACGAATTGCAGGGAAGCAATTCTGGGCCTAGCCTCCCAAAGTGCTAAGATTACAGGGGTGAGCCATGGCACCTGGCCACCCTTCTTCTTCTTTTTTTTTTCAGATGGAGTCTTGCTCTGTCGCCCAGGCTGGAGTGCAGTGGCACGATCTCGGCTCACTGCAAGCTCCGCCTCCTGGGTTCA
>NW_026658711.1:0-3928 GCF_009828535.3 Hylobates moloch | reverse complement strand
CCCACTCCAGAGCCTGTGCCCTTAACCAGCACAAACCAACATACAGCTCCACCGTATCTAACCAAAGGGCCCAAAGGCAATAGAGATCACACCTCTTGCATTAATTTTCTCTACGTGGCAAGCAGCAAAGCCATCAGCCCAGAGAGAGAGGGACCGCGAAATGACAATGAGGTGCGGGGAGCATGGTCCAGGTTGGGGGAGGGTGATGACCAAGGATAAATGTGTTACCCTTAGGGGACCTGGATAAAACAAGATACCTGGAATGTCTTCTTTGACAGTCTGTAAGATCATGCCTTTTCTCCAGTAGCACAGAGTCATTTGGGCTCCTACCACAGAGGGCCGACTGCCTCCAGGGCTTGCCTCTGCATAGTGTGTGGCGGCAATGGAGACAGGCGACTGCCCGTGATAGAAGGTGCCCTTGCCAGCACCCGATCTCCCTTCCGAGGAAAAGCGGGGGGGGCCGCAAGACCAGACAGGCCCTCCTCAGGCCGGGCTGGCAGCGCGCGTGCGATCCTGGGGCCAACCAGGGAGCCCAGGAGAACCGGCGAGCCCAGCGGCGCCTGCCCGCGGCTGCAGCCCCACCTGCCAGCGCGCGCCGCCTGGGAGCGGTTTCCTGGAGCCCGACGGCCACCGCGGTGCAGGCGCGCGCCCAACGTCTTTGCCAGGCTCACTGGGTTTGAGAGGTCGGAGGCTGCTGAAGGCTGTTTTGGACCGGGCTGGATCGCGGATTTTGGGGGATCATAGATTTGGGACCGCCGATTGGGGGTTGGATCGCGGATTCGGGGTTGAATCGGGGATTTGGGGTTGGATAGGGGATTTGGGGCTGGGTCGGTGGGGGCGGGGGGTGGTGGTGAAAAGGTGACAGGGAGCTGCCCCCTCTCAAGAGCCGGTGGTTGGGGGTCTGAGCAGTCACCCCCATGAAGCTGTTTGGCTTCGGGAGCAGCAGGGGCCAGACGGTCCTGGGCGCCGTAGACCACATCTACACGGGTTCCGGGTACCGAACCCGGGACTCCCAACTGCAGGCGATCCACAAGGCGGCTGTCAAGGGCGACGCCGCGGAGGTGGAGCGCTGTCTGGCGCACAGGAGCGGAGACCTGGACGCCCTGGACAAGCAGCACAGGTAGCCGGGTCTCAGCCCGGGGTGGGAGGGGGTCTCCAGGCCCGGCTTTCCGGCAGCCCCTGGGACTGGGCCTTGGAGGGCGCCGGGCACCCTCTGAGCGGCGGAGCCAAACGGACCCTCAGCTGTTTTCCATCCCTCATAATTCCCTGGCTGGAGCAGTTGGTGGAGAATTTGAGTGATTTAACTCACAAATTTAAGCATATACGGTGTTGTTATTTTTAACGTACACGTTTAAAACATGGTTTATATACATTATAGGAGGTGCCTAATGAGAGAACTCATTCCCCTCTCAAAAATACCGTGAGTTATTTTCAGTAGGCGAAAAGTTCTCAGATAAAACTGTCCGTTTTACATCCATATCCCCCTCTGTAGGTGGGTTCTTTACTGAAGGTTCTTAGAGAGAAACTTGGAAGTGGGAGGTGGGTTCTGTGTTCTTGAATGGGAAGGCACATTTTTCTCAAAATGTGAGCTCTTTCTGTGTTTATCAATTTTACACAGACCGAATGAAAATATCAAGGTTTTAAGATTTTTGTATGACACCTGCTGTCTTTCACTATTGCAATGACATTTACAAAAATTTCATGATGGAGTGAAAAAACACTAGTTCCTCTAGATATCAAAATGTGCTATTAATTTCTACAATTAATTGTTTACTAACAGCTGAAAAGACAGATAAACGCATGGAACAGAATAGGCAACCCAGAAACAGTGAAATTATGTGAGATATACGTAAGGATTGATGAGTAGGAAAGGATGAATTATTAATTTAAAAAGTCTACTGTTTGAAGAAAACTAACGAAATTTTATGTCACAAGCATGAGTTCCTGATGGAATACAGACTGAAATTTTTACATACGCAAATGAGTAAGGTACCAGAAGAAAACACAAACGCTTATTTAGCAGGTACACTTTATGTTGACAAAAGCCTTCCTAAGAATGACCTCATAAGCAGACATTCTGAAGGTTGATTTAGCAAACTAAAAATTAAAACTGCCTGTGTTTCAGAAAAAAAAAAAAACAACAAAAGAGAGCTTACTTGAAAAATATTAACTGTATTATATATATATTCAGATAAAAGTATGTTTTCATTTTATAGGGAATTCATTATATTCTTTATTTATTTATTTATTTTTGAGTCAGAGTCTCACTTCTTTGCCCAGGCTGGTGTCCAATGGCACAATCTTGGCTCATCGCAACCTCTGCCTCCCGGGTTCAAGCAATTCTCCTCGCTTAGCCTCCCAAGTAGCTGGGATTACAGGCAGGTGCCAGCATGCCTGGCTAATTTTTGTATTTTTAGTAGAGAGGGGTTTCACCATGTTGGCCAGGCTGGTCTCGAACTCCTGAGCTCAAGTGATCTGCCTGCCTCGGCCTCCTAAAGTGCTGGGATTACAGGCATGAGCTATGGTGCCCAGCCTATATTGTTTATTATATATCATATGATATATATATATGGATACATATACCATATATATATTACAGATATAATCTGTTATATATATCAGTTATATATACACATTAGATGAAAAGTTGTATGTATATATACACATTAGATGAAAAGTACATTTTCATTTTACAGGGAATTCTTTCAAATCAAATCATCAAAAACTCTAAAATTGGGCAAATTCCTTTTTTCCCGATCTACAAGTTACTTGTGTATGTAGGGAAAAGTCCTTCACATTTCTGGTATAAGAATTTAAATTAAAAGAGGAATGAAACAGTTTTCTAGCCACAATATTTGTGAGGATGTTTTACACTCCTGCTTAAAGTCAAAGTTGCTGATTACTTTTCAAATAGGTAATTTGGTGGTAAGTACTACATTTAAAAAACATGTATGCCCTTTACCCATCAAATCTATTATACTAATACACCCTTAGGAAATAAGGATACATGCGCTTTATTTTTCGCAACACTTATTTTAAAAAGAACCCATAGAATGGATCCTATAAATAAATTTCAGTTGCATCCATAGGATGGAATAATATGTGACCATTGAAGGTGGCAATAGATACAGAAGTACATTGATGTGCAAAGATGTATTTTGTTATAGCTAGCGAGGAAAAAAAAATCAGTTGAATTATACATACACACAAATATACTATGGTCTTGTTTTAGCAAAAAATATGTACAAAATATAAAATTTGTAATTTCTGAGCATTTGTATTTTAAGTAAAGTTCTTTTCCTTTTTCTTATCTGTGATTGCTGCAATGAGCATGTACAAAACTTCTAGTAAAGTTTATTAATAAAGGAATAATCCTTGGGAAGAGAGGAATATGAATCTTACAATATTAAAAATAATTTCTCGCTTTCTATTTTTTTATCATTATTGTGTGTATTTTTATCTTCTTTGAACTTTTAGCCTCTTCAGAAGTAAAAAGCGAATGTTTTTTTCAGTTTCCAGATTTCATTATCTATGTATTTTATTATGTACATATGTTTTTCTTATATATTCATTCAATTTATGCAAACAATGATAGATTAATCATTTCATTTTAATTGTATTTAAAATAAAAATAACATATAAATAATTACTATTGCAAAAATATTGCTTTATAGGAGTTTATTTTAAAATATTGAACTCCCCAGCTGTATTTATCCATTCTTTCATTCCATTTATTCATCAAACACAACCTGAGTACCTGTTATGTAGCAGACATATTCTACTGTCTCTCAGGACCCTTCATGTTTACCTGCCCTGCCTGCACAAGCTGAGAGATTTAAAATAGGAATATTGGGACTTAATCTCCTTGAAACTTTGTCTCCCACCTTTCAAACAAAAGCATTTCTGAAGTTAGAAAACAGTAGAAGAT
>NW_026658710.1:0-3928 GCF_009828535.3 Hylobates moloch | reverse complement strand
CCCACTCCAGAGCCTGTGCCCTTAACCAGCACAAACCAACATACAGCTCCACCGTATCTAACCAAAGGGCCCAAAGGCAATAGAGATCACACCTCTTGGATTAATTTTCTCTACGTGGCAAGCAGCAAAGCCATCAGCCCAGAGAGAGAGGGACCGCGAAATGACAATGAGGTGCGGGGAGCATGGTCCAGGTTGGGGGAGGGTGATGACCAAGGATGAATGTGTTACCCTTAGGGGACCTGGATAAAACAAGATACCTGGAATGTCTTCTTTGACAGTCTGTAAGATCATGCCTTTTCTCCAGTAGCACAGAGTCATTTGGGCTCCTACCACAGAGGGCCGACTGCCTCCAGGGCTTGCCTCTGCATAGTGTGTGGCGGCAATGGAGACAGGCGACTGCCTTGGTAGAGGGTGCCCTTGCCAGCACCCGATCTCCCTTCCGAGGAAAAGCGGGGCGGGCCGCAAGACCAGACAGGCCCTCCTCCTCAGGCCGGGCTGGCAGGGCGCGTGCGATCCTGGGGCTGCCCAGGCGAGCCCAGGAGAACCGGCGAGCCCAGCGGCGCCTGCCCGCGGCTGCAGCCCCACCTGCCAGCGCGCGCCGCCTGGGAGCGGTTTCCTGGAGCCCGACGGCCACCGCGGTGCAGGCGCGCGCCCAACGTCTTTGCCAGGCTCACTGGGCTTGAGAGGTCGGAGGCTGCTGAAGGCTGTTTTGGACCGGGCTGGATCGCGGATTTTAGGGGATCATAGATTTGGGATCGCGGATTGGGGATTGGATCGGGGATTTGGGGTTGGATCGGGGATTTGGGGTTGGATAGGGGATTTGGGGCTGGGTCGGTGGGGGCGGGGGGTGGTGGTGAAAAGGTGACAGGGAGCTGCCCCCTCTCAAGAGCCGGTGGTTGGGGGTCTGAGAAGTCACCCCCATGAAGCTGTTCGGCTTCGGGAGCCGCAGGGGCCAGACGGTCCTGGGCGCCGTAGACCACATCTACACGGGTTCCGGGTACCGAACCCGGGACTCCCAACTGCAGGCGATCCACAAGGCGGCTGTCAAGGGCGACGCCGCGAAGGTGGAGCGCTGTCTGGCGCACAGGAGCGGAGACCTGGACGCCCTGGACAAGCAGCACAGGTAGCGGGGTCTCAGCCCGGGGTGGGAGGGGGTCTCCAGTCCCGGCTTTCCGGCAGCCCCCGGGACGGGGCCTTGGAGGGCGCCGGGCACCCTCTGAGCGGCGGAGCCAAACGGACCCTCAGCTGTTTTCCATCCGTCATAGTTCCCTGGCTGGAGCAGTTGGTGGAGAATTTGAGTGATTTAACTCACAAATTTAAGCATATACAGTGTTGTTATTTTTAACGTGCACGTTTAAAACATGGTGTATATACATTATAGGAGGTGCCTAATGAGAGAACTCATTCCCCTCTCAAAAATACCGTGAGTTATTTTCAGCAGGCGAAAAGTTCTCAGATAAAACTGTCCGTTTTACATCCCTATCCCCCTCTGTAGGTGGGTTCTTTACTGAAGGTTCTTAGAAACTTGGAAGTGGGAGGTGGGTTCTGTGTTCTTGAATGGGAAGGCACATTTTTCTCAAAATGTGAGCTCTTTCTGTGTTTATCAATTTTACACAGACCGAATGAAAATATCAAGGTTTTAAGATTTTTGTATGACACCTGCTGTCTTTCACTATTGTGATGACATTTTAAAAAATTTCATAATGGAGTGAAAAAACACTTGCTCCTCTAGATATCAAAATATGCTATTAATTTCTACAATTAATTGCTTACTAACAGCTGAAAAGACAGACAAATGCATGGAACAGAATAGGCAACCCAGAAACAGTGAAATTATGTGAGATATACGTAAGGATTGATGAGTAGGAAAGGATGAATTATTAATTTAAAAAGTCTGCTGTTTGAAGAAAACTAATGAAATTTTATGTCACAAACATGAGTTCCTGATGGAATACAGACTGAAATTTTTACATATGCAAATGAGTAAGGTACCAGAAGAAAACACAAACGCTAATTTACAGGTGCACTTTATGTTGACAAAAACCTTCCTAAGAATGACCTCATAAGCAGACATTCTGAAGGTTGATTTAGCAAACTAAAAATTAAAACTGCCTGTGTTTCAGAAAAAAAAACAACAAAAGAGAGCTTACTTGAAAAATATTAACTATATTATATATATATTCAGATAAAAGTATGTTTTCATTTTATAGGGAATTCATTATATTATTTATTTATTTATTTATTTTTTGAGTCAGAGTCTCACTTCTTTGCCCAGGCTGGTGTCCAATGGCACAATCTTGGCTCATCGCAACCTCTGCCTCCCGGGTTCAAGCAATTCTCCTCGCTTAGCCTCCCAAGTAGCTGGGATTACAGGCAGGTGCCAGCATGCCTGGCTAATTTTTGTATTTTTAGTAGAGAGGGGTTTCACCATGTTGGCCAGGCTGGTCTCGAACTCCTGAGCTCAAGTGATCTGCCTGCCTCGGCCTCCTAAAGTGCTGGGATTACAGGCATGAGCTATGGTGCCCAGCCTATATTGTTTATTATATATCATATGATATATATATATGGATACATATACCATATATATATTACAGATATAATCTGTTATATATATCAGTTATATATACACATTAGATGAAAAGTTGTATGTATATATACACATTAGATGAAAAGTACATTTTCATTTTACAGGGAATTCTTTCAAATCAAATCATCAAAAACTCTAAAATTGGGCAAAGTACTTTTTTCCAGATCTACAAGTTACTTGTGTATGTAGGAAAAAGTCCTTCACATTTCTGGTATAAGAATTTAAATTAAAAGAGGAATGAAACAGTTTTCTAGCCACAATAGTTGTGAGGATGTTTTACACTCCTGCTTAAAGTCTAAGTTGCTAATTACTTTTCAAATAGGTAATTTGGTGGTAAGTACTACGTTTAAAAAATATGTATGCCCTTTACCCATCAATTCCATTATACTAATACACCCTTAGGAAATAAAGATACATGCATTTTATTTTTCGCAATGCTTATTTTAAAAAGAACCCATAGAATGGATCCTATAAATAAATTTCAGTTGCATCCATAGGATGGAATAATATGTGACCATTGAAGGTGGCAATAGATACAGAAGTACATTGATATGCAAAGATATATTTTGTTATCGCTAGCGAGGAAAAAAATCAGTTGAATTATACATACACACAAATATACTATGGTCTTCTTTTAGCAAAAAATATGTACAAAATATAAAATTTGTAATTTCTGAGCATTTGTATTTTAAATAAAGTTCTTTTCCTTTTTCTTATCTGTGATTGCTGCAGTGAGCATGTACAAAACTTCTAGTAAAGTTTATTAATAAAGGAATAATCCTTGGGAAGAGAGGAATATGAATCTTACAATATTAAAAATAATTTCTCACTTTCTATTTTTTTATCATTATTGTGTGTATTGTTATCTTCTTTGAACTTTTAGCCTCTTCAGAAGTAAAAAGGGAATGTTCTTCTGTTTCCAGATTTCATTATCTATATATTTTATTATGTACATATGTTTTTCTTATATATTCACTCAATTTATGCAAACAATGATAGA
Source organism: Hylobates moloch (assembly GCF_009828535.3). Classification (NCBI taxonomy): domain Eukaryota; kingdom Metazoa; phylum Chordata; class Mammalia; order Primates; family Hylobatidae; genus Hylobates; species Hylobates moloch. The sequence goes on along the minus strand of NW_026658710.1, from coordinate 341 downwards.
TTAATCATTTCATTTTAACTGTATTCTTTAAAAATAAAAATAACATATAAATAATTACTATTGCAAAAATATTGCTTTATAGGAGTTTATTTTAAAATATTGAACTCCCCAGCTGTATTTATCCATTCTTTCATTCCATTTATTCATCAAACACAACCTGAGTACCTGTTATGTAGCAGACATATTCTACTATCTCTCAGGACCCTTAACTTCATGTTTACCTGCCCTGCCTGCACAAGCTGAGAGATTTAAAATAGGAATATTGGGACTTAATCTCCTTGAAACTTTGTCTCTCACCTTTCAAACAAAAGCATTTCTGAAGTTAGAAAACAGTAGAAGAT
>NW_026658709.1:0-3928 GCF_009828535.3 Hylobates moloch | reverse complement strand
TGGAATCGAAAGGGAATGAATGGAATGGAAAATATTGCAGTGGAGTGAAGTGGAGTGAAACGGAGAAGAATGGAAGTAAATGGAGTGGAGTGGAATGGAGCGGAATGGAATGGAATGGAATGGAATGGAATGGAATGGAATGGAAAGGAATGGAGTGGAATGGAGTGCTCTTTACTGGAATTGAATGGAATGGAGAAGATTGTAGTGGAGTGGAGTTGAATGGGAAGAAATGTAATGGAGTGTAGTGGAGTGGATTGGAATGGATTGGAATAGAGTGGATTCAGTTGGAATTGAATGGAATGGAAAAGAATGGAATGTAACGGAATGCAGCGGATTAGAGAGGAGTTGTGTGGAGGGAAAAGGAATGGAATGGAATGGAAAGGAACGCAATGGAACAGAACGGAATACAAAGGAAGGAATAGCATGCAATGCAATGCAATGCAACGGAATAGAAGGGAAAAAAATGCAGTGGAGTGCAGTGTAGTGTAATGGAGAAGAAAGGAAGGGAGAGGAGTGGAGTGGAATGGAGTGGAATGCAATGGAATGGAATGGAATTTAATGGAATGGAATGGAATGGAAAGGATTGGAATGCAATGGAGGGGACTGGAATGGAGGAGAATGGGAAAGAATGGAATGAATTGGAATGGAGAGGAGAGGAGTAGAGAAGACAGGATTGATGTGGAATGGAATGGAACGGAATGGATTGGAGAGGAGTTGAGTGGATTATAGTGGAAAAGAATGCAATGGAATGGAATGGAATGGAAGGGAATAGAACAGAATGGTAAAAAGCGCTGTGGATTGCAGTGGAGTGCAATGGAGGAGAAAGGAAGGAAGAGTAGTGGTGTCGAAGGGAGGGGAATGGGATGGAATTTAATGGAATGGGAAGGAATGGAATGGACTGGAATGGATGCGAAAGGGAAAGAATTGAATGCAGAGGAGTGGAGAGGAGTGGAGTGGAGAAGAGTGAATTTGAATGGAATCGAATGGCATAGAATGCAATGTATTGGAATGGGGTGGAGTGGATTCAAAGGGAAAAGAATGGAATGGAACAGAATGGAACGGAATGGAATGGAATGGAATGGAAAAAATTGCAGTGGAGTTCACTGGAGTGGAATGGAGAAGAAAGGAAGAGAGTGGAGTGCAAAGGAATGGAGGGGAATGGAAAGGAACGGAATGGTATGGATTGGAATGGAATGGAATGGAAAAAGTGCAGTGGAGTTCAGTGGAGTGGACTGTAGAAGAAAGGAAGGGATTGGAGTGGAGTGGAATGGAGTGGAATGGAATCGAAATGAATGGACTGGAATGGGATGGAATGGAAATGATTGGAATGCAATGGAATGGAATGGAAAGGAATGGAATGGAATGGAATGGAATGAAATGGAATGGAACAGAGTGGACTGGAATGGAGGCGAATGGGAAGAAATAGAATGTAGTGGAGTGGAGAAGAGTGTATTTGAATGGAATGGAATGCAATGGATTGAAGTGGAGTGGAGTGGATTCTAATGGACAAGAATGCAATGGAATGGAATGCAATGGAATACAATGGGATGGAATGGAATATATTGTAATGGAATGGAATGGAATGGAAAAAAGTGCAGTGGAGTGTAGTGGAGTTGAATGGACAAGAAAGGAAGGGAGTGGAGTGGAGTGGAACGGAATGGAAGGGTAAGGAATGGAATGGAACGGAATGGAGGCCAATGGGAAGGAAAGGAACCTAGTGGAGTGGAGAAGGGTGGATATGATTTGAATGGAACGGAATGGATTGGAGTGAAGTGGAGTGGAATCTAGTGGAAAACAAAGGAAGGGAACGGAATGGAATGGAATGGAATGGAAAGGAAAAAAGTGCATTGGAGTTCAGTGGAGTGGAATGGAGAAGAAAGGAAGAGAGTGGAGTGGAGAGGAGTGGAGTGGAGAAGACTGGATTTGAATGGAATTGAAAGGAATGGAATGGAATGTATTGGAGTGGAGTGGAGTAGACCCTAGGGGAAAAGAATGGAATGAAGTGGAATGGAATGCAATGGAATCTAATGGAATCAAATAGAATCGAATGGAATAGAATGGAAAAAAGTGCAGTGCAGTGCAGTGGAGTGGAATGGAGGAGAAAGAAAGAGAGTGGGTTGCAGTGGAATGGAGGGGAATGGAAAGGAATGCAATGGTATGCATTGGAACGGAAGGGAACGGAATTGAAAAAAGTACAGTGGAGTGCAGTGGAGTGGAATGGAGAAGAAAGGAAGGGAGTGGAGTGCAGTGGAATGGAGTGGAATGGAATGGAAATGAACGGAATGGAATGGAATGGAACGGAATGCAATGAAGGTGAATTGGAAGCATTGGAATGAAGTGTAATGGAGAGAAGTGGAGTGGAGAATAGTGGATTTCAATTGAATGGAATGGAATGGAATGGATTGGAGTGGAGTTGAGTGGATTCTATTGGAAAAGAATGGAATGGAATGGAAAAAAGCGCAGTGGAGTGGAATGGAGAAGAAAGGAAGGGAGAGGAGTGGAGTGGAATGTAGTGGAATGGCAAGGAACGGAATGAAATGGTATGGAATGGAATGGAATGGAATGGAATGGAATGGAATGCAAAGTAGTGGACTGGATGAAGGCTAATGGGAAGGTATGGATGGCACTGGAGTGGAGAGGAATGCAGTGGAGAAGAATGGATTTGAATGGAAAGAATGGAATGGAATGGAATAGAATGGAATGGAATGGAGTCCAGTGGAATGGAGGGGAAAGGGAAGGAGTGGAATTCAGTGTAGTGGAGAAGAGTGGAGTGGAGTAGAGTGGATATGAATTGAATGGAATGGAACGGAATGGAATGGAGTGGCGTGGAGTGGATTCTAATGGAAAAGAATGGAATGGAATGGATTCGAAAGGGAACGAATGGAATTGAAAAAATTACAGTGGAGTACAGTGGAGTGCAATTGAGAAGAAAGGAAGGGAATGGAGAGGAGTGGAATGGAGTGGAATGGAATGGAATGGAATGGAGTAGATTGTAATGGAGTGGAGTTGAATGGGAAGGAATGGATTGGAGTACAGTGGAGTGGAATGGAATGGAGAGGAATAGAGTGGATTCAGGTGGAATTCAATGGAATGGAAAAGAATGGAAAGGAACGGAATGCAGTGGATTGGAGAGGCGTTGTGTGGAGGTTAAAGGAATGGAATGGAATGCAGTGGAACAGAATGGAACGGAATACAAAGAACGGAATGGCATGCAATGCAATGGAATGCAATGGAATAGAAAGGAAAAAAGTTCTGTGGAGAAGAGAGGAGTGGTGTGGAGAAGAGTGGATTTGAATTCAATGGAATGGAATGGAATGGAATGCAGTGGATTGGAGTGGAGTGGACTGGAGGTGAATGGAATATAGTGGAAAGTAATGGAATGGAATGCAATACAATGGAACAGAATGAAAAGGAATTAAATTGAGTGGAGTAGAGTGGAGTGTATTGGAAATGAACGGAATGGAGAAGGGTAGAGGGCAGTGGAGTGGAATGGGATGGAATGCAATGGAGTGGAATAGATTGGAGTGGAATGGGGGGCAGTAGAGTGGATTCAGGTGGAAGGGAATGCAGTGCTTTTGAGAGGAGTCACGTGGATGGGAATGGAATGGAATAGAATGGATTGGAATGGAATGGAACGGAATGGAACGGAAGGCATTTGGAAAAAAGTGCATCAGAGTGCAGTATAGTGTAACGGAGAAGAAAGGAATTTAGTTGAGTGGAGTGGAATGGAGTGGAATGGAATGGAATAGAATGGAATGGAACGGAATCGAATGCAATGGAATGTAATGGAAAGGAATGGAATGGAATGGAACAGAGTGGCCTGGAATGGAGGCTAATGGGAACGAATGGAATGCAGTGGAGTGGAGACGACAGGAGTGGAGAAGACTGGATTTTTTTTTTATAGGACTTACTTTTCTTTTTTTTTTTT
>NW_026658708.1:0-3928 GCF_009828535.3 Hylobates moloch | reverse complement strand
CTCATAGAAAATGAATTAAGCTCATTAATTTGTTTCAAAAGCATAATCTTTAGTGAGATGGCTTCAGGATATTAGTAGGAAGGGAATGCTAATTTGAGAATGTAATTTTGAAAAATAATGTTAGTAGAGGTGGAGACAAGATGGCTGAATAGGAACAGCTCCAGGCTACAGCTCCCAGTGTGAGCGAGGCAGAAGATGGGTGATTTCTGCATTTCCATCTGAGGTACCGGGTTCATCTCACTAAGGAGTGCCAAACAGTGGGTGCAGGACAGTTGGTGCAGCCCACCTTGCACGAGCCAAAGCAGGATGAGGCATTGCCTCACTTGGGAAGTGCAAGGGGTCGGGAGTTCCCTTTCCTAGTCAAAGAAAGGGGTAACAGAGGGCACCTGGAAAATTGGGTCACTCCCACCCTAATATGGCACTTTTCCAACGGGCCTGGAAAACGGCAAACCAGGAGACTGTGTCCCACAGCTGGGTCAGAGGGTCCTATGCCCACGGACTCTCACTGATTGCTAGCACAGCAGTCTGAGATCAAACTGTAAGGCGGCAGTGAGGCTGGGGGAGGGGCGCCCGCCATTGCCTAGGCTTGCTTAGGTAAACAAAGAAGCCAGGAAGCTCGAACTGGGTGGAGCCCACTACAGCTCAAGGAGGCCTGCCTGCCTCTGTAGTCTCCACCTCTGGGGGCAGGGCACAGACAAACAAAAATTCAGCAGGAACCTCTGCAGACTTAAATGTCCTGTCTGACCGCTTTGAAGAGAGTAGTGGTTCCCCCAGCACGCAGCTGGAGATCTGAGAACGGGCAGACTGCCTCCTAAAGTGGGTCCCTCACCCCTGAGCAGCCTAACTGGGAGGCACCCCCCAGTAGGGACAGACTGACACCTCACTTGGCCAGGTACTCCTTTGAGACAAAACTTCCAGAGGAACTATCAGACAGCTGAATTTATGGTCTCACGAAAATCCACTGTTCTGCAGCCACCGCTGCTGACACCCAGCAAAACAGGGTCGGGAGTGGACCTCTAGCAAACTCAAACAGACCTGCAGCTGAGGGTCCTGTCTGGTAGAAGGAAAACTAACAAACAGAAAGGACATCCACACCAAAAATCCATCTGTACATCACCATCATCAAAGATCAAAAGTAGATAAAACCACAAAGATGGGGAAAAAACAGAGCAGAAAAACTGGAAACTCTGAAAAGCAGAGCACCACTCCTCCTCCAAAGGAACGCAGTTCCTTACCAGCAATGGAACAAAGCTGGATGGAGAATGACTTTGACGAGTTGAGAGAAGAAGGCTTCAGATGATCAAGCTACTCCGAGCTACAGGAGGAAATTCAAACCAATGGCAAAGAAGTTAAAAACTTTGAAAAAAAAAATAGATGAATGTTTAACTAAGATAACCAATGCAGAGAAGGGCTTAAAGGAGCTGATGGAGCTGAAAGCCAAGTTTCGAGAACTACGTGAAGATTGCAGAAGCCTCGATAGCCGATGCAATCAACTGGAAGAAAGGGTATCAGCGATGGAAGATGAAATGAATGAAATGCAGTGAGAAGAGAAGTTAGAGAAAAAAGAATAAAAAGAAATGAACAAAGCCTCCAAGAAATATGGGACTATGTGAAAAGACCAAACCTACATCTGATTGGTGTACCTGAAAATGATGGGGAGAATGGAACCAAGTTGGAAAACACTCTGCAAGATATTATCCAGGAGAACTTCCCCAATCTAGCAAGGCAGGCCAACATTCAGATTCAGGAAATACAGAGGACGCCACAAAGATACTCCTCGAGAAGAGCAACTCCAAGACACATAATTGTCAGATTCACCAAAGTTGAAATGAAGGAAAAAATGTTAAGGGTGGCCAGAGAGAAAGGTCGGGTTACCCACAAAGGGAAGCCCATCAGACTAACAGCTGATCTCTCGGCAGAAAATCTACAAGCCAGAAGAGAGTGGGGGCCGATATTCAACATTCTTAAAGAAAAGAACTTTCAACCCAGAATTTCCTATCCCGCCAAACTAAGCTTCATAAGTGAAGGAGAAATAAAATACTTTACAGACAGGCAAACGCTGAGTGATTTTGTCACCACCAGGCCTGCCCTAAAAGACCTCCTGAAGGAAGCACTAAACATGGAAAGGAACAACCGGTACCAGCCCCTGGAAAAACGTGCCAAATTGTAAAGACCATCAAGGCTAGGAAGAAGCTGCATCAACTAACGAGCAAAATAACCAGCTAACATCATAATGACAGGATCAAATCCACACATAACGATGTTAACCTTAAATGTAAATGGGCTAAATGCTCCAATTAAAAGGCACAGACTGCAAATTGGATAAGGAGTCAAAACCCTTCAGTGTGCTGTATTCAGGAAACCCATCTCACGTGCAGAGACACACATAGAATCAAAATAAAGGGATGGAGGAAGATCTATCAAGCAAATGGAAAACAAAAAAAGGCAGGGGTTGCAATCCTAGTCTCTGATAAAATAGATTTTAAACCAACAAAGATCAAAAGAGACAAAGAAGGCCATTACATAATAGTAAAGGGATCAATTCAACAAGAAGAGCTAACTATCCTAAATATATATGCACCCAACACAGGAGCACCCAGATTCATAAAGCAAGTCCTGAGTGACCTACAAAGAGACTGAAACTCCCACACAATAATAATGGGAGATTTTTAACACCCCACTGTCAACATTAGACAGCTCAATGAGACAGAAAGTTAACAAGGATACCCAGGAATTGAACTCAGCTCTGCACCAAGCAGACCTAATAGACATCTACAGAACTCTCCACCCCAAATCAACACAATATACATTTTTTTCAGCACCACACCACACCTATTCCAAAATTGACCACATAATTGGAAGTAAAGCTCTCCTCAGCAAATGTAAAAGAAAAGAAATTATAACAAACTGTCTCTCAGACCACAGTGCAATCAAACTAGAACTCAGGATTAAGAAACTCACTCAAAACCACTCAACTACATGGAAACTGAACAACCTGCTCCTGAATGACTACTGGGTACATAACAAAATGAAGGCAGAAATAAAGATGTTCTTTGAAACCAACAAGAACAAAGACACAACATACCAGAATCTCTGGGACACATTCAAAGCAGTGTATAGAGGGAAATTTATAGCACTAACTGCCCACAAGAGAAAGCAGCAAAGATCCAAAATTGACACCCTAACATCACAATTAAAAGAACTAGAAAAGCAAGAGCAAAAACATTCAAAAGCTAGCAGAAGGCTAGAAATAACTAAAATCAGAGCAGAACTGAAGGAAATAGAGACACAAAAAGCCCTTCAAAAAATTAATGAATCCAGGAGCTGGTTTTTTGAAAAGATCAACAAAACTGATAGACCACTAGCAAGCCTAATAAAGAAGAAAAGAGAGAAGAATCAAATAGATGCAATATAAAATGATAAAGGGGTTATCACCACCAATCCCACAGAAATACAATCTACCATCAGAGAATACTACAAACACCTCTATGCAAATAAACTAGAAAATCTAGAAGAAATGGATAAATTCCTCGACAAATACACCCTCCAAAGACTAAACCAGGAAGAAGTTGAATCTCTGAATAGACCAATAACAGGCTCTGAAATTGTGGCAATAATCAATAGCTTACCAACCAAAAAGAGTCCAGGACCTGATGGAGTCACAGCCGAATTCTACCAGAGGTACAAGGAGGAACTGATACCATTCCTTCTGAAAGTATTCCAATTGATAGAAAAAGAGGGAATCCTCCCTAACACGTTTTATGAGGCCAGCATCATCCTGATACCAAAGCCCGGCAGAGACACAACCAAAAAAGAGAATTTCAGACCAATATCCTTGATGAACATTGATGCAAAAATCCTCAATAAAATACTGGCAAACCGAATCCAGCAGCACATCAAAAAGCTTATCCACCATGATCAAGTGGGC
>NW_026658707.1:0-3929 GCF_009828535.3 Hylobates moloch | reverse complement strand
TCGAATGGAATGGAATGCAACAGAGTAGATTGGAGTGGAGTGGAATCGAATGGAATGGAAGGGAATGGAATGGAATGGAATGCAAAGGAACAGAATGGAATGGAATGGAATGGAAATTAGTGGAACGGAGTGGAATGTTGTGTAGTGGAATGGAGCAGAAAAAAATGGCATGGAGTGGAGGGGACTGGGAAGCAATGGAATGGAGTGGAGTGGAATGGGAAGGAATGAAATGCAGTTCAGTGGTGTGGAGTACAGTGGATTCGAATGGAAGGGAAATGAATGGAATGGAGTGGAATGGAAAGGAATGGAATGGATTTGGGTGGAGTAGAGTGGAGTGGAATGGAATGGAAGGTAACGGAATGGAATGGATGCAATGGAAAGGAGTAGAATGGAATGGAATGGAGTGCAGTGGAGTGCAGTGTAGTGGAATGAAGTAGAAAGGAAAGCTGTGGAGTGGAATGGAGTAGAGTGGATTTGAATGGAATGTAATGGAATGGAAGGGAATGGAAGGGAATGGAATCTGATGGAATGCCGTGGGAGTGGAGTGCAGTGGGATGTAATGGAATGGAAGGGAATTCAATAGAATTCAATGGAATGGAATGGAATGGAATGGAATGGAATGGAATGGAATGGAATGGAGTGGAATGGAATGGAATGGAGAGGAGTGGAGTGGAATGGAATGGAAAGGAATGGAATGGAATGGAATTCAGTGTATCGGAGTGGAGTATGGTGGAAAGGAAAGGATTGGAAAGGAAAGTAACAGAATGAAATGCAGTGGAACGGAAAGGACTGGACTGTGATTGAATGGAATGGAGTGGACTGCAGAGTAGTGGAAGGGAGTAGAAACTAATGGAGAGACGTGGAGTGGAGTGGAATATAATGGAAGGGAATGGAGTGGTGTGGAGTTGAAAGAAGGAATGGAATGGATTGGAGTGGACTGGTTTTGAGTGGAATGGAATAGAACGGAATGGAATGGAATGGTATGCAATGGAATGCAATGCAATGCTGTGGATTGAAATGGAATGGAAAGGAAGGGAATAGAATGGAATGGAATGGAATAGAGTGGAGTAGAGTGCATAGTGGTGGAATTGAGTACAAACGAATGGAGTGGAGTTGAGTGGAATGCAATGGAAACGAATGGAGTGGAGTGGACTGGAATGGGAAGGAATGGAATGGTTTGGAGTGGATTGGTGCAGAATGTATTCGGGTGGAATGGAATGGAATCAAATGGAATGCAGTGGACTGGAGTGGAGTGGACTTGAGTGGAATGGAATGGAAGGGAATGGAATGGAATGGAATTCAATGAAATGAAATGGAATGGAATGGAATGGAGTTCAATGGAGAGCAGTGAATTGGAATGATGTACAAAGTAGTGGAGTGTAGTGGAGTGGAGTGGAATGGAGTGGAATAGAGTGGAACTGAATGGAATGGAAAGCAGTGTATTGGAGTGGAGCGGAGTGGAGTGGAATGGAAGGGAAAGGAATGGAATGGAATGCAGTGGAACGGATTGGAATGGAATGCCATGAAACTGAGTGGAGTGGAGTGCAGTGTAGTGGAATGGAGTAGAAAGGCATGGAGTGGAGTGGCATGGAGTTGAGCGGAATGGAATGGAATGGAGTGGAGTGGAGTGGAATGGAATGGGAATGAATGGAATGGAGTGGAGTGGAGTGGATTAGAGTGTATTCGAGTAGAATGGATTGGAATGGAATGGAATGGAATGGAATGCAGTGGATTGGAGTGGAATGGTATGGAATGGAAGGGAATGGAATGGAATGCAATGGAATGGAATGGAGTGGAAAGAATGGAGTGGAGTGCTGTGTAGTGGAAAGGAGTAGAAAGGAATGGAGTGCAGGAGAGTGGAGTGGAATGCAATGGAATGGAGGGAATGGAATGGAGTGGAGTGGAGTGGAGTTGAATGGGAAGGATTGGAATGTTGTCGAGTGGAGTAGAGTGGATTCAGGTAGCATGCAATGGAATGGAATGGAAAGGAATGGGATGTAATGGATTGGAGTGGAGTGGAGTGGAGTGGAATGGAATGAAATGGAGTGGAGTGGAGTGCAGTGGAATGTGACGGAATGGAATGGAGTGGAGTGGAGTGGATTAGAGTGTATTAGAGTAGAATGGATTGGAATGGAATGGAATGGAATGCAGTGGATTGGAGTGGAATGGTATGAAATGGAAGGGAATGGAATGGAATGCAATGGAATGGAATGGTATGGAATGGTATGGAATGGAGTGGAGTGCTGTATAGTGGAAAGGAGTAGAAATGAATGGAGTGCAGTGGAGTGAAGTGGAATGCAACGGTATGGAAAGGAACGAAGTAGCGTGGAGTGGAGTTGAATGCGAAGGATGGGAATGTTGTGGAGTGGAGTAGAGTGGATTCGAGTAGTATGAAATGGAATGGAATGGGAAGGAATGGAATGTAGTGAATTGGAGTTGAGTGGAGTGGAGTGGAATGGAATGGAATGGAATACAATGGAATGGAATGGAATGGAAAGGAATTGTATTGAGTAGAGTGTAGCTGAATGGGAAGGAATGGAATGAGGTGGAGTGGAGGGGAGTACAGTGGATGCGAGTGGAATGGAATGGAATGGAATGAGGTGGAGTGCAGTGGAGTGTAATGCGAAGGAATGGAATGGAGTGGCGTGAAATGGGATGGAGTAGAGTGGTTTTGAGATTAATGGAATGGAATGCAATGGAAAGGCATGGAATACAATGGAAGGGAATCGAATGGAATGCAGTGGATTTTAGTGGATTGGAATGGAATGGAGTGGAGTGGAATGGAATGGAATATAAGGGAATTGAATGGAATGGAATGCAATGGAATGGAATGCAATGCAATGGAGTGGAGTGGAGTCCAGTGTAGTGTAGTGTAGTGTAGTGGAGTGGAGTGCAGTGGAATGTGAAGGAATGGAATGGAGTGAAGTGGAGCGGAGCCGAGTGTATTCGAGTGGAATGGAATGGAATGGAAAGGAATGGAATGGAGTGCAATAGAGTGTAGTAGAATGGGAAGGAATGAAATGGAGTGGAGTGGGGTGGCGTGGATTAGAGTGGATTCGAGTGGAATGGAATGGAATAGAATGGAATGCCGTGGATTGCAGTGGAGTGAAAAGGAATGGAATGGAATGGAAGGGAATGGAATTCAATGGAAGGAATGGAATAGAATTGAATGGAATGGAATTGAAGGGAGTGGAGTGGAGTGTAGTGGAGCGGAGTAGAAAAGAATGGAATGGATTGGAATGGAGAGGAGTGGAATGGAATGAAATGGAATGGAGTAGAGTGGAGTGGAGTAGAATGGAAAAGAATGGAATGGATCGGAGTGGATTGGAGTGGAGTGGAGTAGAGTGGTGTTGCGTGAAATGGAATGGAATGGAATAGAGAGGAGATGAGTGGAGTGCAGTAGATTGGATTTGAATGCAGTGGAGTGGAATGTTATGGAATGTAAGGGAAAGGAATGGGATGGAATGCAAAGGACTGGAACAAAATGCAACGGGAAGGATTGCAGTGTAGTGTAGTGAAATGGAGTAGAAAGGAATGGAATGTAGTGGAGTGGAGTGGTGTGAAGTTGAGTGGAATTGAGAAGATTGAAATGGACTGGAGTGGAGTGGAATGGGAAAGAATGGAATGGAGTGGAGTGGTGTGGAGGGGTGTGGAGTTTAGTAGAGAGGATTCGAGTGGAATGTAACGGAGAGGAATGGAATGGAGTGGAGTGGAGTGCAGAGTAGTGGAATGGAGTACAAAGGAATGGAGTGGAGTGGAGTAGAATGGAATAGAATGGAATGGAGTGTAGTGGAGAGGAGTTGATTGCGAAGGAATTGCATGGATTGGAGTGTATTGGAGTAGAGTGGTTTTGTGTGGAATGGAATGGAATGGAGTGGAATGGAAAGGAGAGGAAGGGAATGGAATGGAGTGGAGTGGAGTGCTATTGA
>NW_026658706.1:0-3929 GCF_009828535.3 Hylobates moloch | reverse complement strand
CGATAGTAGAGACGGGGTTTCACCATGTTAGCCAGGATGGTCTCGATCTCCTGACCTCGTGATCCACCCGCCTCGGCCTCCCAAAGGGCTAGGATTACAGGCATGAGCCACCGCACCTGGCCTCCTTTATCATTTTTATTGTGTCTATTTAATTCTTCTTTTCTTCTTTATTAGTCCAGCTAGCCGTTAAGTTTCCCTCTCAACACTACTTTAGCTGTGTCCCGAGATTCTAGTACGTTGTCTCTTTGTTCTCATTGGTTTCAAAGAACTTCCTGATTTCTGTCTTAATTTCATTGCTTACCCAGGAGTCATTCAGGAGCAGGTTGTTCAATTTCATGTAATTGTGTGGTTTTTAGTGAGTTTCTTAATCCTGAGTTCTAATTTGATTACACTGTGGTCAGAGAGACTGTTATGATTTCCATTCTTCTGCATTTGCTGAGGAGTGTTGTACTTCCAATTATGTGGTCGATTTTAGAATAAGTGCCATGTGGCACTGAGAAGAATGTATATTCTGTTGATTTCGGGTTGAGAGTTCTATAGGTGTCTATTAGGTCCAGAGCTCAGTTCAAGTCCTGAATATCCTTGTTAATTTTCTGTCTCATTGATCTGTCTAACATTCACAGTGGGGTGTTAAAGTCTCCCACTATTATTGTGTGGGAGTCTAAGTCTCTTTGTAGGTCTCTAAGAACTTGTTTTATGTATCTGGGTGCTCCTGCATTCGGTGCATATACATTTAGCATAGTTAATTCTTCTTGTTTAATTGACCCATTTAGCTTTATGTAATGCCCTTCTTTGTCTTTTTTGATCTTTGTTGGTTTAAAGTCTATTTGCCAGTATCATCCTTATACCAAAACCTGACAGAGACACAACAAAAAAGGAAAACTTCAGGCCAATATCCCTGATGAACATCAATGCAAAAATCCTTAATAACTGGCAAACTGAATCCAGAAGCACATCAAGAAGCTCATCCACCACAATCAAGTCGGCTTCATTCGTGGGATGCAAGGCTGGTTCGACATATGCAAATCAATAAACACAATCCATAACATAAATAGAACCAATGACAAAAACCACATGATTATCTCAATAGATGCAGAAAAGGCCTTTGATAAAATTCAGTATCTCTTCATGTAAAAAACTTTCAGTAATCTACCTAGTTTTAGGTTTAACACCCCATTGATGAACATATCTCAAAATAAAAATAACTATTTATGACAAAATCCACAACTGATTATCATACTGAATGGGCAAAAGCTGGAAGCATTTCTTTTGAAAACTGGCACAAGACAAGGATGCCCTCTCTCACCACTCCTATTCAACATAGTATTGGAAGGTCTCACCAGGGCAATCAGGCAAGAGAAAGAAATAAAGCCTATTCAAATAGGAAGAGAGGAAGCCAAATAGTCTCTATTTGCAAAAGACACGAGTCTATATTTAGAAAACCCCATCATCTCAGCCCAAAAACTCCTTAAGCCGATAAGCAACTTCAACAAAGTCTCAGGATACAAAATCAATGTGCAAAATTCACAAGCATTCCTATACACCTACAATAGACAAGCAGAGAGCCAAATCATAAATGGACTCCCATTCACAATTGCTACAAAGGGAATAAAACACCTAGGAATACAGCTAACAAGGGATGTGAAGGACCTCTTCAAGGAGAACTATAAACCACTCTGCAAGGAAATAGAGAGGACACAAACAAATGGAAAAACATTCAATCCTCATGGATAAGAAGAATCAGTATCATGAAAATGGCCATATAGCCCAAAGTAATTTATAGATTCAATGCTATTCCCATCAAACTGCCATTGACATCCTTCACAGAATTAGAAAAAAAAAACTACTTTAAGTTTCATATGGAACCACAGAGGAGCCTGTTTGGCCAAGACAGTCACAAGCAAAAAGAACAAAGCTGCAAGCATCATGCTACCTGACTTCAAACTATGCTACAAGGCTACAGTAACCAAAACAACATGGTACTGGTATCAAAACATACATATAGAACAATGGAACAGAACAGAGACCTCAGAAATAACATCACACATTTACAAACATCTGATCTTCAACAAACCAGACAAAAACAAGCAATAGAGAAAAGATTTACTATTTAATAAATGATGTTGGGAAGATTGGTTAGCCATATGCAGAAAACCGAAATTAGATCCCTTCCTTACACCTTATACAAAAATTAACTAAAGATGGATTAAAGACTTAAATGTAAAACCCAAAACTATAAAAACCCTAGAAGAAAACCTAGGCAATACTATTCAGGACACAGGCATGGGCAAAGACTTTATTATGAAAACAACAAAAGCAACTGCTACAAAAGCCAAAATTGACAAATAGTTTCTAATCAAACTAAAGAACTTCTGCCCAGCAAAAGAAACTCTTATCAGAGTGAACAGGCAGACTACAGAATGGGAGATGTTTGCAATCTACCCATCTGACGAAGGTCTAATATTCAGAATCTGTAAGGAACTTAAACAAATTAAAAAAAAAAAAAAAAGCAAGCCCATCAAACAGTGGGCAAAGGATATAAACAGACACTTTTCAAAAGAAAACATTTATGTGGCCAACAAACAATGAAAAAAAGCTCAACATCACTGATCATCAGAGAAATGCAAATCAAAACAACAATGACATACCATCTCACGCCAGTCACAGTGGCCATTATTAAAAAGTCAAGAAACAATAGATGCTGGCAAGGCTGTGGAGAAATAGGAACACTTTTACACTGTTGGTGGTAATGTAAATTAGTTCAATCAACGTGGAAGACAGTGTGGTGATTCCTCAAGGATCTAGAACCAGAAATACCATTTGGCCCAGCAATCCCATTACTGGGTATATACCAAAAGGAATATAAATCATGCTACTATAAAGACACATGCACACATATATTTATTGCAGCACTATTTACAATAACAAAGACATAGAAGCAACTCAAATGCCCAACAATGATAGACTGGATAAAGAAAATGTGATACATATACACCATGAAATACTGTGCAGCCAAAGAAAGGAATGTGATTACGTCCTTTGCAGGGACATGGAGGAAGTTGGAAGTCATCATCCTCATCAATCTAACACAGGAACAGAAAACCAAACACTGCATGTTAACACCGCATGTTCTCACTCATAAGTGGGAGCTGAAAAATGAGAACACATGGACACAGTGAGGGGAACAACACATATCAGGGCCAGTTGGGAGTGGGGGGGAGAGGGGAGGGAGATCATTAGGACAAATACCCAATGGATATGGGATTTAAAACCTAGTTGACTGGTTTATAGGTGCAGCAAACCACCATGGCACACGTATACCTATGTAACAAACCTACACATTCTGCATTTGTATCCCAGAACTTAAAATAAAATAAAATAAAAATGGAGAAAGCAAACCTCCACTCAGGCAGGAGGGAGGGTTGGGATATGCACTGTCTTAACTGAGATATTTTATGTTGACCTAGGTAATATAAGGCTACCATTGGAGTGTGTTCTACCGTATCTTTTCAGCCTTTTCTGTTGTTGCTTTTTTCTATTCAAAGAGATGTTTCACTTCACAATCTGAGCATTAAGTGTGTAAAATGAAGTTATTTGAGCATACTTCAAAAAAAAAGCATTATTTGAAACCCTAAAACTTAGAGTATTTGGTACCAGATTACCTAATATATAAATTCTTAAAGAAAATGGTATGATGTTCCCCTTCCTGTGTCCATGAGTTCTCATTGTTCAATTCCCACCTATGAGTGAGAACATGCGGTGTTTGGTTTTTTGCCCTTGCGATAGTTTACTGAGAATGATGTTTTCCAGTTTCATCCATGTCCCTACAAAGGACATGAACTCATCATTTTTTATGGCTGCATAGTATTCCATGGTGTATACGTGCCACATTTTCTAAATCCAGTCTACCATTGTTGGACATTTGGGTT
>NW_026658705.1:0-3929 GCF_009828535.3 Hylobates moloch | reverse complement strand
ACTGTGTTAGCCAGGATGATCTCGATCTCCTGACCTCATGATCCACCTGCCTCGGCCTCCCAAAGTGCTGGGATTACAGGCATGAGCCACCGTGCCCGGCTGCCCAAAGTAATTTATAGATTCAATGATATTCCCATCAAACTACCATTGACATTCTTCACAGAATTAGAAAAAACTGTTTTCAGTTTCATATGGAATCAAAGAAGACCCCATATAGCCAAGAAAATCCTAAGCCAAAAGAACAAAGCTGGAGGCATCATGCTACCTGACTTCAAATTATACTACAAGGCTGCAGTAACCAAAACAGCATGCTACTGGTATCAAAACAGACATATAGACCAGTGGAGCAGAACAGAGACCTCAGAAATAACACCACACATCTACAACCATCTGATCTTTGACAAACCTGACAAAAACGAGCAATGGGGAAAGGATCAAAGGTCAAAATAAAGGGCTCTATTTTAAAGTAAAATCAGGTTCTGATAAATTTATCATTTGGCCTAGATAACATTGTTTTAAATTTATCAAGGTTGAATATTCAAGTGGAATGCTTGTTTTGTGTAATGTATTTTTCCTTTGTTAACTTTGTCAGTACCTTTTACTATATGTTCCCTAGTTATAGAATCGGTTCATAGATTGCTCAGAGCTACTCATATCTCTGGATTCATGTATTACGAAGAAACAATTCCGTTTCAGACCAGCTTGTGTTGATTGAATCTCAAGTTTTAGAAGTTCTCTTATGAGGATTTCTTAAATTTGAAAACTACTATTCTGAAGTAGTTAGGGACCATAGGCACACACTACCAAACCTGGCTTTCCAGGTTTTAAGTATGTAAGAAAAATGAGTTTGTACATTTGCAATATGCATACAGAGATATATAAAGATCGTTTCTACATACACCAAAAGCATATATTCTTTTATCAAGTGAGAGAGATGAAGTATAGGTTTTCAGCATAACATGCAGTTTAGCTGGCTTATACTTATTCAAGCACCACTGTGATATGAACATCTGGATTAAGTTATATAAATGGGGCCCTGGAGTTAGGAAAAGGAATAAGTTAAAGGAAACATCTTTTTGTTTTTCATACTATAGGTAAGATCAAGAAGAACCTAGTGACTATGTACAAAATTAAGTAGTTTGTGTTTCACATTTTCCTGTGGCAAGACTAGAGACTAGGGCATGGTCTTTTGGCTCAGCTCAGAGGAGGTGACTTTTTTTTTGAAAAAAGACTCATTTATAGCATAAATAACCAAAAAGCAATTAAAGTAAACTATTTCATATAGAGCAGTGCATTCTTTTGGGTTTTTTTTGTTTGTTTTTGTTTTTGTTTTCTTAAGATGGTCTCGCTGTGTCACCCAGGCTGGAGTGCAGTGGCGTGTTCAGGGCTTACTGCGGCCTTGACCTCCCAGGCTCAAGTGATCTTCCCACCTCAGCCTAAAGTGTTGGAGATTACAGGCGTGTGCTACTGTGCCTGGCCTAGAGCAGTGTTAAAGTGAGAGCTAAATGTATTAGCCCCCTGTT
Source organism: Hylobates moloch (assembly GCF_009828535.3). Taxonomy (NCBI): domain Eukaryota; kingdom Metazoa; phylum Chordata; class Mammalia; order Primates; family Hylobatidae; genus Hylobates; species Hylobates moloch. Next base: position 2,406 of record NW_026658705.1, on the reverse strand, counting down.
TGTGTCATTTTAATAAATCCAGTAAATTGCCATCTGTAGAGTTTGTGTTTATTCTTTTGTTTTTTGTTTTTTTGTTTTTTTGTTTTTTTGAGACGGAGTTTCGCTCTTGTTGCCCAGGCTGGAGTGCAATGGCGTGATCTTGGCTCACTGCAACCTCCACCCCCCCATTTCAAGCGATTCTCCTGCCTCAGCCTTCCGAGTAGCTGGGATAACAGGCATGCACTACCACACCCAGCTAATTCTGTATTTTTAGTAGAGATGAGGGTTTCATCATGTTGGCCAGGCTGGTCTCGAACTCCTGACCTCGTGATCTGCCCACTTCAGCCTCCTAAAGTGCTGGGATTACAGGCATGAACCACCATGCCCGGTGAGTTTGTGTTTATTCTGTAGGTCAGTTCTCTGCTAAGGGACTATTTGGTACTTCAGTAGCTAAGTCCTTTTAATAATGTTGATCTCATGACAGTTTTCTTATGGCAACTGTGATAGAGCCACAGCTTCAGTGTAACTATAATAAAGAAAAGATTTTGAGGGTGCAAAACGTTATCTTTTAAGTTTTCTGTTAGCACCACATTTGATAAATTGGGGTTCCCTGCAGACTAATGTGCTCAGAATTTTCCTATTTCTGCCACTGATTTCTCACCTTATATGTAACAAAGTATTCCTCACTAGCAATGTAATGAGTACTAAAAATAGCACTGGAAGGTGAAAGCACTGTGGGAGAAGCATTTGATGAATACCTTTAAGCTTAGAGAGACCAAGAAGACTCATGGAAGGGGTGAGATGACCAATGAAATTAGTTTTAAAGAAACAACAGAACCTTTTTTTTTTTTTTTTTTAGCTGGCTAAGAGATACAGAGCTTTACTGCAGATTAAAAACAACAACAACAACAAAACCCAAATGCAGAGAAACAGGCATGCAAGAGTTCCTGGTATGTTTGAGGAGCTGCCTGAAATTTGGAAAGCCAGATTGTAGGGAAAATGGCTGTAGTGTTCTGGAAGTGACCATGGGGAGCAAGCCTCCTACTCACTTCTAGTTCCAGTTCCGGTAGGGAGGTGGGAGAGAAACAGCCCCTACCAAAGGAGTTCTGTCTGGGGAGCAGAAACTGACAGGAGGACAGGGTTTTAGTTAGCCCAGTGGTTCTCACCCTTGGCTGCACAGTGGAATCATCTGGGGGATCTTTGAACATGCTGAGGCCTGAAGCCCCTCCCAGAGATTTTGGCGTGTGGTGCTGAGGTCCGGCCACTGGGAGGTTTAAAAACCTCCTCAGGTGATTCTGAAGTGCAGCCAGAGTTGAGAAGCACTGAATTAGGGCAAGAGGAAGGAATGCTCAGAGAAGAGGTTGAGAATATAGGGAATTTGATTGATGAGTTCTTATAGGGCACAATGAAAGGGGTTCTGGAGTTGGGGAGGCATGAGGTCAGCTTAGGGGATATACTCAGACCCTATGGGGACAAGAACTCAGATCACAAGGGGCCTGGGAGTCAAGGGATTCTTGTGGTGACTGATGTGAACAGGGCTAGAGGATGTGACAGGAAGGTCCTGCTGGAAGAACTAGTCACAGTGTGCCTCAGGTCCTGTGTGTACTACTGTGAGAGGCTAGCTATGAACACAGATGGCCTCGAGAGGAAACCAGAACAACTGTGGTCCATTCAGTTAATTCCTCATCTAACTTCGTCATCTGGCTAGAATCAGGTCCTGAAAGTGATATCGAACCCAATAGGAATATGGCAGTCATGCTACTCCTTTTCAAAGACTAATTTTTTAGACACAGCTTTCTATAAAATACAACATTTGTTTTATTTGGAAGTAAAAATTGCAGCTCACTTAAACTTAAATGGCAGTTCATAGGCTGTGAATTTGTGAAATATTCAACACCGTTTTAAATACTCTATCCTTTTAATTAATATCCTGTCATTTAAATTATTCTTTCCACAAGTTAGTACACAGTTGGTGATTCAAAATAGTAAATTTTTCTGGGAGAAATTAAGAGTTTTAGACCACACATAGTTTTTTTTTGGGGGGGAGGAATTCCTGGTGATTATGTAAGTCTCTTACAGGGCTATCTAATCCATTTTTAAGTGTTAATTTTATTAAAGCATAACATACATACTGAATCTATTTTTAACACATACTAAATCAATTTTTAAGATAGTAAAATGAAGTACAGGTTGAGTACCCCTTGTCTGAAATGCTTGGGACCAGAAGTGGTTTCGATTTCAGATTTTTTTTTTTGGAATATCTGCATTACACTTACCTAGTTGACCATCTCAAATCTGAAAATCCAAAATCCTAAATGCTCCAGTGAGCATTTCCTTTGAGTGTCATGTTGGTACTCAAAAAGTTTTGGGAGGCCGAGGCAGGTGGATCACCTGAGGTCAGAAGTTCCAGACCAGCCTGGCCAACAT
>NW_026658704.1:0-3930 GCF_009828535.3 Hylobates moloch | reverse complement strand
GCGAGATGAGACTGGGGCCTCTACATCTGAGTGCCCCCAAACCCAGCGGTCATGTCGTGAGCAAACAAAGAAATCACGTTACTTCTTCCAGCTGAGCTCGGTTCTGTTGTTTCTGTGGGGAGAGTCAAGGGAAGGTGACTGTGGGTGGCCCCCTCGACTCTATTCCTCAGGCCAGGAAGCGATAGGCAGGGGCCAGGAATGGATTTAAAAGGCACAGTTCTCAGACCCAATGGGAACACGAACTGGTAAACTCTCCTCAACTCCCAAAGAAGAAGGATTTGGGTCTTTGTTGGTTTTTGCCCACAGCCACAGAACTCAAAGTCTGAAACTAGATTCTCTTGGAAAGACAGTAACAGAAACCCTCAGAGATGGAGTGTGAGAAAAGCCCACCCTTCTGCCAGCTTGTGATCTAGAAAGGTGCATTCATTCAGCAAACATTGAGTACATACGGGCCAGGGACGGTTCTTCACAGCGGGGATATGGGATGGAAAAGGCAGACGGGAGCCCTTGGCCCCGAGGTTTCCATTCTAGGGGGCCTTTAACTCTCAGACTCTCAGAGCTAACAGTAACCTCTGATACTCTCTAACTCTACCTCAGGAAACGCAAGCCCAAGAAGGAGAGTTTACAGCAGGCCCTGGACTAGGGATTAACATAAAAACACAATGACAAATCTCATTTCAACTTCACAAATGTAAGTAAAACGATACCACTCCTAGTTTACAGATGTGAAAAGAGAGGCCCAAAGAGCTCAAGCAATTTGCCCTAAATCATATCCCTAGCAGATGGAGAGGTAGGATTCAAACCCAGAATTCTTAACCAGTACCTGGCAGTTCTTCCACAATCTTAATAATTACCCTCCACCCCACCTTGGGCCCTCTGTCCCCAGGAGCCTGGCCAGCCAAGACTCACATCCTCAGGTGAGTGGCAACCACAGGAAGTTGTTGTCTCAGGGTTAGTGCCATTATTTATTTTCTTCTTTTTGGTGTCGCTTGCTCCTGTACCAACACTAGGGTTGGTCTGGGGATGAGGGTCTCTCAACTGTGGAAAGGAAGAGCGGTGATACTCCTGAGAACTACAAGCTCCTACAGTCACATCCTGCTTTACAGTTTACACTAAATACTCTTATAGACCATCTGATTTAATACCACCAACCGTAGGAAATGTTGTCACAATCACTTCGTGACTGAGAGAGATTGATACCATGGCTGAAAAAAAAGGCAATAATGGAACTTAAACTCAGTTTTCTGACTCTGAGCTGTGGGATTTTGCCACAGATCAGCAGCTGCCAGGGACCAAAACCAGAGGCAGAGGTGGAAAAGCAAATATTAAGTAGGCAGGAACTGTACACTATGTGGTTTAGAGTTATTCACCCTCACACGTCTGTTAGTGTTAAGAAGTACATCAGTACCTCTCAAACTTTTACATCAATGTATCCTCATGGCAGAAGGCAGCCTTTCTGTTAAATCTGGGAATTTAACAGAAAGAGGACAACCCAAGCCTCATTTCAGAGAGAAGTCATGTATAGTCTTATAAATCTATGTGACTTTCATCCCTAAGTACATTAATGTTTTGTCTCTCAATAGAATCAAGGGAAACTGATGCTTCATAAAGATGTCCCATATTTATCCTGTGGCACTCAAAATTTCCCCAGTTTGAGATGAGATGAGGAAGACTCAAGCTGTCAAGTTCAGTTTCCCAAGATGTGTTCCACAGAAGATAAGCAGATCTCACTCCAGAAACCAGTGACTGAGGGGCACTCTGGTCCCAGAACAATGGAGGAGAATTCAAATCTGAGGTGCAGAACTCAGAAAAAATGTTAAAGTCTCTCTGGAGAGTAGAAGCCTGGGAGAAAACCAAACCAAACCCATTCTCCCATTGCCACCCAGAGACACTGTCAACGTGTTGCGCTCATGGGGGAAGTGTAGGCTTTTCACACTGTCAACGTCTGTGGTAAGGAAGTAAGGCAGCCTGAAACCTCTCTCTTCTAGGTCCCACAGTCCCCATTCCCCTTCCAGCTGGAAACCTGTGCTGCAACCAGAGGAAACAGAAATGGGCAAGAACACTTAGGGGACTGGGTCCTGAGACCAAAGGCCGATCTTGTGGTAGTAATGACAGTTTGTAGAGGGACTGTGACATCCACTACATTCCACTCCTCGGCGGAGTGGCGGGGGTGGGGGGGACACATGAGTGCAATGCCTAAGTTGCCGCTTTGAGACTGGGGAGGGGGTGACAAATTTGGGACCCGGGTCCTTGGAGACGTGACCCCAAAGAGCCCCGGGAGGTCAGGCTTGGGGCGGCAGGAGGTGAGGGCCAAGTAAGGAGCAAGGAGCCCCAGGAGTCACATCCCCAAAGTCACCCTGTGGCAACTGGTGAGGTCAGGTTCTGGGGCACCCAGGTCCTTGGAGATGTGAGCCCAAAGAGCCCGGGGAGGTCGGGTTTGGGGTAGCAGGAGGTAAGGGCAGAGTATGGAGTTGGAAGCCCCGGGAGTCACCTGCTCAAAGTCACCCTGGGGTTCCGGGCAGGGCAGGGGCAGGACTCATGAGGGGGTTGGGCTGGCTGACAAGATTTTGGTGTGGGGAGCCCAGAGGCACTGGGGAGGCCAGCCCAGTGTGCCTCAGGAGTGGCACAGACTCTGGCAGCAGTTCGGCTGTCAGAGGGGGCCTCGGGTTGGGTTGGAGTGCTGGTGCGTTTACCTTTTCCTTGGCCTCGGCCAATTTGCTCTGTCGGGTTTCGTTGGACATCATGGGATGGGTAGGGAGGTGGGGTTGGGGCCACATCAGCATGATCCAGGTGAGGCCAGCTATACACCTCCAGTCACCTATAGGTAGCTGTGTGACTGAGCCAGAGGAGGCGTAACCAGGGCTGCACTAGAATGCAGAATAGGGGCGTGGCCTTAATGCTTGAAGCCCATTGGTCAATGAGAAAGATGAAAGAGAAAGGAGGTGTGGCCAGACAGCAGAGTGTCATGAAGGACCTGTGTTGTCACAAGGAAACCTGCCCATGCAACCCCTGTCCCCGCCCACTCCAGGAGAGGGGTGGGGCTGGCTTTCACTTTAAAACCTTTAAAACTTTATTACCTCAATTGAGGTACAAATCCTATTAAAATGGAAATTTTATAGTGTGCTTGATGATTGATAAAGCAGACTTTAATATCCAACATTCCAATAAGATAAAATAATCACAATGTTTTCTCTTTTTTGGAAAAACTTTCTCTTATTCTCCTACATTAGTGTTAGGTTTTTTTTAAAAAAAAAAAAAAAAACAAGAAACATGTCTAACATCTTTAAAAACACAAAGCTTTTGAGCCAGGCGCGATGGGTCGTGCCTGTAATCCCAGCACTTTTGGAGGCTGGGGCAGGTGGATCACCCGAATTCAGGAATTCAAGACCAGCCTGGCCAACATGATGAAACCCTGTCTCTACTAAAAATACAAAAGTAGCTGGGCATGGTGGCAGGTGCCTGTAATCCCAGCTACTTGGGAGGCTGAGGCAGGAGAATCCCTTGAACCTGTGTGGCGGAGGTTGCAGTGAGCCAAAATCGTGCCACTGCACTTCAGCCTGGGCTACAGAACGAGACTCTGTCTCCAAATACATACACACACACACACACACACACACACACACACACACACAGCTTTCCGTTTAATAAGCACTCAAACTTCTTAACATGGTTAAAGCAAATACAGGACCCTTCTAAAGTAAGGCTAAATGCTAAGCGATGGGGGAGAGAAAAAGGACATAAATAACTTCTACTCTCATGAGGTTAATCACTAAATCCTATTTTTCTAGAATCAACTGGCCTCTAAGCCCTGAAAATGAAACTGAATTTCTCACTTGATACTTGGCTATGACTTGCAATCACGAAAACCAAGAATTGTGTTATGTCACTGTGTATTGCTTGTTACCTGGGATCAAGGCTTTACTTTTTCAT
>NW_026658703.1:0-3930 GCF_009828535.3 Hylobates moloch | reverse complement strand
AAATGATGAGTTCATGTCCTTTGTAGGGACATGGATGAAACTGGAAAACATCATTCTCAGTAAACTATCACAAGGACAAAAAACCAAACACCGCATGTTCTCACTCATAGGTGGGAATTGAACAATGAGAACACATGGACACAGGAAGGGGAACATCACACTCCGGGGACTGTTGTGGGGTTGGGGGGGGGAGGGACAGCATTAGGAGATATACCTAATGCTAAATGACGAGTTAATGGGTGCAGGAAATCAACATGGCACAGGGATACATATGTAACAAACCTGCACATTGTGCACATGTACCCTAAAACCTAAAGTATAATAAAAAAAAAAAGAAAAAAATCACTGCTCTGTACGATTATGATTTGTGAAGAGCTCTGTAAGTGCACTATATTTAATCATTGTTTTACACCTGGGATAGTGTATTTTTAAGTTTTCTTTTTTAGTATCAATAGCAAATAATAGGATAATGTCATACAAATGATTGTCATTGTTCTGCAGGAAAAAAAAAACTCATCTGTTCTGAAAATGTAAATATCTATAGACCATGCTTTTTTGACAACGTTAATTTATGCCTTATGTGAATGCCATCAAGGACCGGATCTTATTTACCTCGATGTCTCCATTTCCTAGCACAGTATGAGGCTGAGCATTTTTCATACATGGATGAGTCTCATGCTTTCCTTTTTTCTAGAGATGTCAAATTTTTTCAGCCTTGATTTTCCATTTATCTAGATTCATTTCTTTCCAGGGGAAGGGTAGAATGCACTGATCAGGTCCCAGACCTGTCATCCCAGCTGTCTGGTGGAATTCTGACATACACCATATATGGGTCTCTAAAACACCTTGTTCCAAAGGCAGTGGACAAAGTAATTAGGCTAAATGGGGTCAGCAGGAATAAAGTGCCAGGGCTCTGGCCACGTATAGCACTGCTCATGTCCTGGGCCCAGCTCAGCAGAACTCAGAGTGGTGTGCAGCATGTAATTACAGGAGGCAAAGCTACTGTGCTCAAGGATCCAGAAGGTAAAGGTAGCTTACGGCCTTGCTCTGTCATATGGGAATGCTGACTGAGGGAACTGGTCTTGTTATCTAGCAGTGATGCTTTTTCTAGTTTCTTGGCTTATCTCCGTCTGACACTTGAAGATGGGCTAGCTTGAAAAGCACTGGAATTGGGGATATGATTTGAGGAGTTCTTGGAAAATTTCAGCCAAAACTATTTCTTCCAACCTCAACTATTTTTGGAGGTATATTTATCTGGTTCTTAAGGGCATTTCCTTCGTAAAAATAGTCTATTCAAAACAAGCACTTGGTGAATTTAAAAAAAAAAACCCTCATATCCTTGATCCAGAGGGAAAGACACACAAATAAGGCTGGAACACAGCATGAGAATGAAGCTCCAACAACAATATCATACAAATCTGTTCGAGTTCTGGCTTTCCTGGGTACCAGCTAGCTAACCTTGAACAAAACTCTTCCTGATTTTAAGTCTTCGTCTGAAAAGTAGGAACAATAATAGCTCCTATCTCAAGAGCTCTTGGGAGTGAAAATGAAGATAATATTTGTTATGGCATTTATCACATAAAAAGTGCTACTATTGGTATTATTATTTTCAGAGATCTAAAAGGAAATGGTATGGCATAAGTGCTAGGTGCTAAAAGACGGAGTGATCATAGCAAGGCAGGAGGAAGAGAGAGATGAGGAAATATGAAATGAAAACATTTCAAATAAAAACCTGACTTTATGGTTTTGCTTTGATTGGGCTCTTTCTGATGCATCTTCACAGCTCCAGCCAGGAAGTGGCACACCAAGACAGCAGGTCGCCCCTTTAATACTCGATAAAATTCCTCTTAATGAGTCATTTTTAGGAAAGATTTCAGTGATCAAGGCTGTTTTCACTGGTGACTTGTACATCTAAGATTCTACCTAATTGTATACCTGTTTGCATATCCAGGTACTTTTTGGCAGGCACTTGGGAAGAATGAAGTAAACAATGTATTTCTTTAGATATTTTAAATTTCGTTTCAGTATGCGTTGATGGCTTTCCTTGTCTTTGATTTTGGTGAGGGGATTTGATTACCCTGAAGCATCATATAAATTAATAAGTAACAATTAAAAAGAGAACATGGGATACAATTAGCCCTTGTGAGTCTTTGTCTCATAATCCTGTATATTATTCTAAATTTCTGCAATGTATTCATAATAACTGGCATTGAGGGAAAACAACAATAATAAATGTTGTGCAGGGAAAATAACGTAGTTAATGTATTGTTGTTTTATGACTTATACTGGCTCTTAATGCAAGTGATTCATTTTGTGACTAATAGCAAAAAAGAGAAAAGATAAAATTAACAGCTGAACAGAGCCACCTAGCCATCATCCAGATCAACAGTTGCTAATGTGGCTTCCCAGGCCTGCACTAAGATGTTGCACAACGATGATTCTTTCTCAGTGCAGTCATGTTCCCAGCCCATCGAGCCCTCCTCTCACCTACAGCTCGTCCATCTTTTTTACTATCTGCTTGGTCTGTCATTCTCCTTTCCTCCCCACTGTCCAGGTCTCATTGCCAATTACAAGCTTGCCTCTTCTTGGTCATACAGACCTAGCCGAGTTGAAGTAATGAAATGGTATTCTCACGTCGTCTCTGGAAATACAATCTTGTCATTTGAGTCCACAAATGATAAACTGGGACCAATTACAGATATTTGGTAATTTTAAATGATGTATGAAAACAGAATAAACATGATTGATTTTATATCCTACTTTGATTCTACATAGCTTCAAATTGTGATAAAACTTGTTTTGAATACAACACCAGAGGAAGGTGAGATAAAAGTCACAGAAAGATGACTTGCAACGTGTAGATTACCAGTCTTTTTTTTCAGTACTTTTTTCCTCTCCAGCTCATCAAAGATACTTTCCAAATCAAGTTATATCACTTAGAACCTCATGTGTTAGAAGTTTATACTTTACAGAGTTTTAACTGCTTATCCTATATTTGCAAATATTTGCATGAGGATTTTTATAGTTGTAATATCATAGAATTTCAGACCTGGAAAGGAGCCTAGAATTAATCTTGTGAAGTTCAACCCCTTTATTTTACAAATAAAAAGCCCAAATCTTATAGAAGTTAAGAAATTAACCTCGAATCACAGGGCTACTTAACGATAAAGAAAAATGTTGAGTCTAGGCTTCCAAAGTCACATTTTAATGCTACCCTGTTCAGACTCTAGAATCTGGAACAATGCCCTGCACAGTGGAGAATCTCAGGAATAATAATCATGAAGAATAAAAGGAATAAATGTTCTTGAATATGGATAGCTGTTCATCCTTGTAACTTACCACTTACATGATTTTCAGGATAAGCATATTTTCATTGTATATGGAGTGCACAGAAAATGTATCTTACATGAGAGCTAAATGTTTTAAAAACAAAATACACCTGGAAAAGCAGCAAAATAAGAACAGTAAATGAGTGAACCTCCAAAACCCAGAGGCTGAGACTCTGAAAGAATATCTCAAGTTTGTGGAGACTACAGAGTAATTGCAAGTTTCTAGATATTGTGATATTGGAATGACTGACAGAGATATGAATGCTGAAGTACATGTCCTTGCTATTGCTATGATGCAATCACATTGTATCATTTTAATCCAAGCTTGGCACTCAAAGCTCAAATACACATCTATTTATTTATTTATTTATTTGTTTATTTTTATTATTGTACTTTAAGTTTTAGGGTACATGTGCACAATGTGCAGGTTTGTTACGTATGTATCCATGTGCCATGTTGGTGTCCTGCACCCATTAACTCATCATTTAGCATTAGGTGTATCTCCTAATGCTATCCCTCCCCTCTCCCCCCACCTCACAACAGTCCCTGGAGTGTGATGTTCCCCTTCCTGTGTCCATGTGTTCTCATTGTTCAATTCCCA
>NW_026658702.1:0-3930 GCF_009828535.3 Hylobates moloch | reverse complement strand
TAATGTATAGAAATGCAACTGATTTTTGTGTGTTGACTTTGTACCTTACTAATTTGCTGGGAGGTCTACCACAGAGGCCAGAAGCAATGTGGGGGCTGGATGTGGTGGCTCACGCCTGTAGTCCCAGTACTCTGGGAGGCTGAGGCGGGTTGATCACTTGAGGCTAGGAGCTCGAGACCAGCCTGGCCAACATGGCGAAACATATGAAAAATACAACTGTCAAACCAACCAACGAACCAAGCAACAACAAAACAGGTCTACCCTCGAGTCACACTCTAATTTGTTCTATTTTCCTCCCTTTCTGATCCTTTATCCCACTTTCTTTTTCTTCCTCTTCCTTCTCCTTCTTCTTTGTCAAATAGAGGATTGAGTTATTATCATTGATCCATACAAAGTCCCTCTCTCATTTATTTTCTTTAATTCCCACCCCCCATTTCTATTCCCCATCTTCCCATGTGCAACCTTCCTAATATGTTTGATATGCATCTTTTTGTTCGTATGTACTTTTAGAAAATGCTTATTGTTTTGTGTGCAAAAAAAATAAAATTAAATTAAATTCAAAAAAAAATGTTGGTTGGTCTTTCTTTACGTAGTCTGTTTTCTCCCCCATATAAAATATTTGGAATTTATCATCTATAAGGCTTATTCATTTAATAATGACTCGGTTCAAGCAATTCTACTGCCTCAGCCTCCAGAGTTGCTGGGATTACGGGCATGCACCACCGTTCTAGGCTAATTTTTGTATTTTTAGAAGAGACAGGGTTTCACTTCTTGGCCACGCTGGTCTCGACCTCCTGACCTCTAGTGATCCACCCGCCTCAGCCTCACAAAGTGCTGGGATTACAGATGTGGGCCACTGTGCTCGTCCAAATTTTTGGATTTTGTTTTGTTTTGTTTTGTTTTTGGAAATGGAGTTTTGCTCTTGTTGCCCATGCTGGAGTGCAATGGCTTGATCTCAGCTCACTGCAACGTCTGCCTCCCAGGTACAAGTGATTCTCCTGCCTCAGCCTCCCGAGTAGCTGTGATTACAGGTGTGTGCCACCATGCCCGGCTAATTTTGTATTTTTAGTAGAGACAGGGTTTCACCATGTCGGTCAGGCTGGTCTCAAACTCCTGACCTCAAGTGATCCACCCACCTTGGCCTCCCAAGGTGCTGGGATTACAGGCATGAGCTACTGCACCCAGCCAAAAGCTACAATGTTTTAAAAAGAGAGATGATTGAGAATTTTCTAAATATTTGTTGTGTGTACTTACGTTTTTAAAAGTAGAATATACTCACGGCAAAATATTTATTTTTATTTTATTTTTTTTTTGATATGGAGTTTCGCTCTTGTTGCCCAGGCTGGAGTGCAATGGCACTATCTCGGCTCACCGTAACCTCATCCTCCCAGGTTGAAGCGATTCTCCTGCCTCAGCCTCCCGAGTAGCTGGGATTACAGGCATGAGCCACCATGCCCGGCTGATTTTGTATTTTTAGTAGAGACAGGGTTTCTCCATGTTGCTCAGACTGGTCTCGACTCCCGACCTCAGGTGATCTGCCAGCCTTGGTCTCCCAAAGTGCTGGGATTACAGGGGTGAGCCACTGTGCCAGCCCAGCAAAATATTTAAAAAGCACAAGATGGAAAAAATTTAAAAGTAAATGTCTTCTCAGTAAGATCTCTTCCCATTATTCAGAGGTAATCATTATTAACAATTTATTCAATATCACTCTGGAAACTATGCTTATCTAAGCCTACATAAGTACGGTTCCTTTTCTTGTCTTCCTCCTTCTTCTTTTTTTTTTAACATATGGGGTCATACTGAATGTTATTCTCCAACTTCTTTTCTTTACTCAGTGGTACATCATGGGTGTTGTAACATAGCAGCACCAAATATCTACCTAATTATGTAGAGTATCTGCATAGCACTATATTCCATGGATGTTTCAAAATTCATGTTTACCAGTTTCTTATCAGGGGATATTTAGTTTTCATTTTTTATTTATTTTATTTATGTTTTTGAGACAGAGTCTTGCTCTGTCGCCCAGGCTGGAGTGCAGTGGCGGGATATCGGCTCACTGCAAGCTGCGCCCCCCGGGTTCACGCCATTCTCCTGCCTCAGCCTCCTGAGTAGCTGGAATTACAGGCACCTGCAAACATGCCTGGCTAATTTTTTTGTATTTTTAGTACAGACGGGGTTTTACCGTGTTAGCCAGGATGGTCTTGATCTCCTGACCTCGTGATCTGCCCGCCTCAGCCTCCCAAAGTGCTGGGATTACAGGCATGAGCCACTGCACTTGGCCCTCCCTGTGTTCTTCACCACCTCCTCTTCCCTTCCAAGGCCACCAGTAAATCTATCTTCTTTCTCTCTGTAGAATGGCCTATTCTGGAAATTTCGTGTAAATTGAGTAATATAATATGTGGTCTTTTATGATTGGCTTCTTTCACTTTTTTCTTTTGTTCATTCTTTTGAGTCTCAGTCTGTCATGAGGCTGGAGTGCAATGGCACGATCTCGGCTCACTGCAACCTCCGCCTCCCGGGTTCAAGCGATTGTCCCGCCTCAGCTTCCCAAAGTGCTGGGATGACAGGCTCGTGCCGCAGCGCCTGGCCAATTTCCTCATTTAGAAAAATGAAACAGCCGGGCGTGGTGGCTCATGCCTGTCATCTCAGCACTTTGGGAGGCCTAGGCGGGCAGATCACCTGAAGTCAGGAGTTCGAGACCAGCCTGGCTAACACGGTGAAATCCTGTTTCTACTAAAAATACAAAAAATTAGCCCAGCGTGTAGCTGGGCGTGGTGTCGCGCGCCTCTCATCCCAGCTACTCGGGAGGCTGAGGCAGGAGAATCGCTTGAAACTGGGTGGCGGAGATTGCAGTGACCTGAGATCATGCCATTGCACTCCAGCCTGGGCAACAAGAGCGAAACTCCGTCTCAAAAAAAAAAAAAAAAAATTGAATGTAATCCCTGAAATGTATCCCAACTCCTGAGTCAACCCTATCAAGTAACACAGCCTAGAGCAATACAGAAAGGGCAGTTAAATTCACTTACCTCCATTAGAAGGCAGGTCAAGGTCGCCGGGTTCCAGGTATATCCTGGGTCATAGCAAAGAATATTAGTGATGATGAGCAAACTAAGTAAGAATGACAGGGTTCTGCAGCTGCCACGCCTGCGCAGTGAAGAGGACTCGCGGGGGAGCCAGCGCGGCCCAGGCCCAGCCTTTTTGCAGGGTCTCCAGTTTCGTGCCCCACTTCTGCAACCCCCGCCCCCGCCTCCGTGCGCCAGTCCAGGCCTCATGCGGCGCCTGGACTGTGGGGAGGTGGGTGGTCGAGGCCGCAGCGCCAAGTCTGGGGCTGGGGGGCTCGGTGCTCGCTGGGGGCAGGGCGGCGAACTGGAGGAAGAGGGTGGACGTTGGTGAGAATCGCAGTTTCAACCATGCCAGTGCAGCGAAGGCCCCCGATCAAAAAGACAGATTTTTACTAGATGATTCATCGGTGCCATTCTTTGGGTATCTACAGCTCATGATGAGAGAGGACGGCGTGATGAAGGCCCACAGCGCGGAGCCGGAGCCGAAACCGGAGCCAGAGCGGGCCGCATAAGCCTCACCTGCAGCTTGGCTGAAACAATCTCTCAGCTCTGAAGCTCCAGGCCCAGAGGCGCTCCCTCCACCTTTTCCTTGTCTCACTTGCCCAGTCCTCGGCAGGCGACCCCTAGCTCAACCGCCTAACCTCAACTATCTGGGGCCACTGGGAACCTTGGCCAAGTTTCTGCAACAAACATTAGATTCCAAAAAAAAAAAAAAAAAAAAGGAGGGCGTCGGGATGGGGGACAAGTTTTAACTTGAATTTTCTCTAAAAGCCCAGGTGGCTTTGGGAGGTGTGGAAGGGGGAAATCCCCTCAACCAAATATCACTATTATCTACCCAGCCATCTAACACTTATTGTGCTAGTTGTCA
>NW_026658701.1:0-3931 GCF_009828535.3 Hylobates moloch | reverse complement strand
ATTTTAGCAGTCATTGTTACTATGCCTTGGGGATTCTAGTCATTATATTTCAGCTGACTCTCTATGGTTCTTTCTCCCCTTCACTGCTCTGTCTGAACCTGGGGAAGGCAGCTCAGGCTGCAAATGAGGCAGACCTCATGGCCTGGAATTAGCATCCCTTAGAATGGCTATCAATCAGTGATGACTGACTGAGGGAGGTGTACACATACCCCAGCTCCCTCACCTGTCAGATGGAATCACAGAGGCATTTTTCCTGTGTTTCTATGTGGGTTTGACCTCTTGTCATCCTCAGAGGTGGTTCTTTGCTGAGGTACCTGTCACTTTCACTTTCCCTCCTCTCTTCCCTTGCTCACTTGCTTGTTTCCTGCACTTTGTAAAGATACTGCCTGCATGCGAATCTTTGGCATCCTTCTCACTGAGGGGACCCAACCTGATGCATTGGAAAAATCCTCATTCTTAGAGGGAATCATTGGTTTAAATTATTGCCACTTCTTCTGTTTTAATGCATGGGGAAATTCCAAAAATTTAAGAAATCTTTAAATTCCCTTTGCCAATCTTTCTTAGGTTTGATTTTAGCAGAGATTCCTTTTTTTCCACGTCACAAAATCAAAGAAGCCTTCCACAAATGGCTACACACCATAGAGTCCACACAGAGCAGAGAATCAGAATCCCCTAGAATTTGACATCCACACATCAGAGAGTCCTAGAGTCTAAGGTTTTTTTCTAGGTCTATTGCCTCATAAATCTGCCTTGTGATAATTTTATTCTACCTTAGGGGAAGACCATTGTGTGGATGATGAGAGTTGTTTGCGGAATAAATAATACACCACCTAAAGACATCATTGTCCTAATATCTGGAATCTATGATTATTACTTATTAATATGTCAAAAAATAACTTGGCAGACATGGTTGAGAATTTTGAGGTCAGGAGAATATCCTGAATTACCTGGGTGAGACCAGAATAATCACAAGGGTCCTTATAATAGGGAGGGAAGAAGGTAACAGGCAGAGAGGACCTGAGACAATTGACAGGGAAACTGGAGTGATGGATGAAGGGGCCATGCTGCCAGTAATGTGGGAACATCGGAAAGATGGAATGCTCGATATGGGATTCTCTCTCTTGAAGCCTAGAATGAATAGAGCCCTATTACTCCTTGAATTTACTTCATTGAGACTTCTGACCTCCAGAAATGTAAGATAATACACTTGTGTTATGTGGAACAGTAAGGTTGTGGTAATTTGTTACAGCAGCAACAGGAAACCAATGCAAGGGGAAGGGGTGTGTTTTACTTCCATAAGTGTATCACTGTCCTCTGTTCTCTCAAATAGTTCTATGTTGTTGTGTTTTGCTGTCAGTTTCAACAAGAGACAGAAAACATTTTTCTATGAGGAGAGCTAGCCCCACAATTCTTCTTATGTAGAAAGTGTCTTGAGTAATTCTCTGGCTTGGGTCTTGTACAATCTTGGTATCTGAGAGCCTGGAGGTCATCTCTCACAGCACATGAGAAGAGGATGAGGATGCAGGTTTGCTGTTTTAACATTCGTAGGGCAAATTAGATGTGCAAGACCCAATCTTTTTTTATTATTATTATTATTGTTCTTTAAGCTCTAGGGTACATGTGCACAATGTGCAGGTTTGTTACATATGTATACATGTGCCATGTAGGTGTGCTGCACCCATTAACTCGTCATTTACAATAGGTATACCTCCTCGTGCTATCCCTCTCCCCTCCCCCCATCCCACGACATGCCCTGGTGTGTGATGTTCCCTGCCCTAGGTCCAAGTTTTCTCATTGTTCAATTCCCACCTATGAGTGAGAACATGCAGTGTTTGTTTTTTTGTCCTTGCGATAATTTGCTGAGAATGATGGTTTCCAGTTTCATCCATGTCCCTACAAAGGACATGAACTCATCCTTTTTTATGGCTGCAAGTGAGGACTGAATCAGAGAGATGGGAATGGCAGAGAAGAAAAAATGTGGTCAGGGTCATGTAAGATGTGACCCTGCTGCCAGATCTGAAAGAAAGGTTCTTGGTGTTTGTAAAGGCTTTGAGTAAATTGTGCTTTGTAGACAAAACTGTAGAAGGGTCTGGGTTTAAGCTTAGTGTCAGTGTGATGAAGACTACAGGCCACAGTGAGCTTGTGTTGAGAAATCCACCCTGCACTTTGGGCTTTGTCTCTTTTTTGGTTTTGTAGGTGGTGGGTTCCTCTATGGAATGAATGTGGCTCTGTGGAAGGAACATAGTTAAGGTCAGACAGACCTAGATTCCAAGTTCAGCTTCAGCAACTGCTGACCAACTGACTTTTATGCAAATCAGCCATGTGCTCTCATGAACAGTTTCCTCATGTGTGAAATGGGGCATTGAGGATATGAAGGGCTGTCCTGAGGGTTCCGCCAGCTGATGCACCATGAAATGTACATACATGTATAGACAGACACTCATACATGAGAAGAGTATCTAGTGCCCCTTTTATGCATTCTTGAGTAACTCAGAATATTATGTCAGATATTACTAGTCATATGTCATTTTCAACTAAAATTATCAATATTTATCTTATAACTAACAGATGTTTCTCTGTACACTGTAGGTTTCATGTACATTTCTTCAATCACAAAATTTTTCACCAATGTATTTATGTCTAGTATCATAAAGTTAAGCAAGGACATTGCAAACCACCACATCACCTTCAGTCTGGATTTTCCCGGAGCCCCATTTGTGTTAGTGTCCTCGGGCTACTGTAACAAGTTCTCAAAAATGTGGTAGCTTCAAACAACAGAAATGGAATCTCTCATAGTTCTGCAGACCAGAAGTCCAGAATCAGTTTCACTGGGCTAAGATCTTGGAGTCATCAGTTCTGGCTCCTTCAGAAGCTCTAGGGAGCAGTCTGATTTAGCTCTTCCAGCTTCTGGTGGCTTCTCTCTCCTGGGATATGGACACATCACTGCAATCTCTGTCTCTGTGTTCACATTGCCTTCTCCACTTCAGTCTGTGCTAAATGTCTCTCTACCTTTTTTTTTTTAGGACACTTGTGTTTGCATTTAAGTCCCAGTTGATTAATCTAAGACCATCTCCCTGTTTCAAGCTCCTTAATTTACACCTGCAAAAGCCGTTTTCCCAAATGAGATACATGCATAGTCTTCTTGGAGTGAAACCTCACTATTTGGGGATGATACTCAGTACTACACCATTACATAACCAGGTCTCAGTATTAGTCCTGTACAAACAGCACAATCTCTCTCTCTCTCTCTCTCTCTACACATCCTGGCTTCCTCCTTTTCAGAATGTCATAAATCTCTTCAATTCCAGAAGTGTATCCAGTGACACCTATAAACAAATAAGCATCTGAGAAAAGTCTCAACTAATTTAGAAATTTATTTGGTCACAGTTAAATAAATATCAGTGAAACAGCCTCAGGAGGTCTTGAGAACGTGTGTCAAATGTCGTTGGGCTACAGTTTGGTTTTATACTTTTTAGGGAGACATAAGTTATCAATCAATATGTGTAAGCTGTACATTGCTTTGATATGGAAAGGCAGGACAGCCCTAAGAAAGGGAGAGTGTTGGGGACTTCCAGGTAATAGGTGGATTCAAAGATTTCACAGGTGGTTAAAGAGTTTGTCTAATGACCTGTAATCCACACAAGGGAGTTCCTGGGTTTAGAAAAAGGGTTTTGGAGCCAAGGTTGCATCATGCAGATGAAGCCTCCAGGTAGCAGGCTTCAGAGAGAATAGATTGTAATTGTTTCTTAGCAGACTTAAAAGGTGCCAAACTCTTAGTTAAATCTCTCTGGGTCAGGAAAGAGACTTAAAAAGGGGTAAGAATCTCTACAGAATGTAGATTTTTCCCACATGAACCAGCTTTGCAGAGGCATTTTTAAATACATTAAATAACAATATATTGGGGAAAATACTTTGATTTCTCCTAGGGTCT
>NW_026658700.1:0-3931 GCF_009828535.3 Hylobates moloch | reverse complement strand
GTTGTAATTCATGCCTACCTAAACAATATTTGCCTTGCTTCTTTAGTACACTAGTCAACAGCCTGTTGAGAAGAGATTTTAATTATTAGTAGGCATGGATGTATACAGTGTGCTTTCCAGATGTTAAGGCTGACCCATCAGAGATTTGGACCAAAATTGAAATCTTTGTACCTTTGGGCATACATTTACTTAATTCCAAACATAATTGTTTTATAAATGTGTTTATAGGGCTGGGCGTGGTGGCTCATGCCTGTAATCCCAGCACCTTGTGTTAGTTTGCTAAGAATGATGGTTTCCAGCTTTATTCATGTTCCTGCAAAGGACATGAACTCATCCTTTTTTATGGCTGCATAGTATTCCATGGTGAATATGTGCCACATTTTCTTTATCCAGTGTATCATTGATGAACATTTGGATTGGTTCCAAGTCTTTGCTATTGTGAATAGTGCCACAATAAACATACGTGTGCATGTGTTTTCATAGTAGAATGATTTATAATCCTTTGGGTATATACCTTGTAATGGGATTGCTAGGTCAAATGGTATTTCTAGTTCTGGATCCTTGAGGAATAGCCACACTGTCTTCCACAATGGTTGAACTAATTGGCACTCCCATCAACAGTGTAAAAGCATTCCCATTTCTCCACATCCTCTCCAGCATCTGTTGTTTCCTGACTTTTTAATGATCGCCATTCTAATTTTTTCTGCATTTCTCTAATGACCAATGATGATGAGCTTTTTTTTCATATGTTTATTAGCTACATAAATGTCTTCTTTTTGCCTTCCTTCCTCCCTTCCTTTTTCTCTTCTCTTTCCTTTCCTTCCTTCCTTTTTCTTTTCTTTCTTCCTTCCTTCTTCCTTTCCTTTCCTTCCCTTCCTCTCTCTCTCTCTCTCTCTCGCCCTCTCTCTCCCTCTCCCTCCCTCTCTCTATGTCTTTCTTTCTTCGGAACAGTCTCCCTGTGTTCCCCAGGCTGCAGTGTAGCGGCATGGTCTCGGCTCGCCCTTGGGCTCCCGTGATTCTCCTGCCTCGGCCTGCCGGGTGGCTGGGATTGTGGCCGCGTGCCACCACGCCTGGCTGGTTTTTGTATTTTTGGTGGAGGTGGGGTTTCGCCATGTTGGCCAGGCTGGTCTCCAACTCCCGACCTCGAGTGATCTGCCTGCCTCGGCCTCCCGAGGTGCTGGGATTGCAGACGGAGTCTCGCTCACTCGGTGCTCGGTGTTGCCCAGGCTGGAGTGCGGTGGCATGGTCTCGGCTTGCTGCAGCCTCCGCCCCGCAGCCGCCTGCCTTGGCCTCCCAGGGTGCCAGAATTGCAGCTTCTGCCCGGCCGCCGCCCCGTCTGGGAGGTGGGGAGCGTCTCTGCCTGGCCGCCCATCATCTGGGATGTGAGGAGCGCCTCTGCCCGGCCGCCGCCCCATCTAGGAAGTGAGGACTGTCTCTGCCTGGCCGCCCATCATCTGGGATGTGAGGAGTGCCTCTGCCCAGCCGCCCCGTCTAGGAAGTGAGGAACGCCTCTGCCCGGCCGCCCCATCTGGGATGTGGGGAGCGCCTCTGCCCGGCTGCCCCATCTGGGAAGTGAGGACCGCCTCTGCCTGGCCGCCCCGTCTGGGAAGTGAGGAGCACCTCTGCCCGGCCGCCCCGTCTGGGATGTGGGAGTGCCTCTGCCTGGCTGCCCCCTCTGGGAGGTCTACCACAGAAGCCAGACACAGTGTGGGGGCTGGACGTGGTGGCTCACGCCTGTAATGCCAGCACTCTGGGAGGCCGAGGCAGGTTGATCACTTGAGGCTAGGGGTTTGAGACCAGCCTGGCCAACATGGTGAAACATACGACAAATACAACAAACCAACCAACCCAGCAACAACAAAACAGGTCTACCCTGGAGTCATACTCTAATTTTTCCTATTTTCCTCCCTTTCTGATCCTTTATCCCACTTTCTTTCTCTTCCTTCTCCTTCTTGTCAAAGACATAGAGGATTGAGTTATTATCACTGATCCATACAAAGTCCCTCTCTCATTTTTCTTTCATTCCCACCCCCATTTCTATTCCCCGTCTTCCCATGTGCAACCTTCCTAATACGTTTGATATGCATCTTTTTGTATTTTTAGAAAATGTTAAATAAAAAAATTTAAAAAAAAGTCTTCTTTTGAGAAGTGTCTGTTCATATCCTTTGCCCACTTTTTAATGGGGTTGTTTTTTTCTTGTAAATTTGTTTAAGTTCTTTGTAGATTCTGGATATTAGCCCTTTGTCAGATGGATAGATTTTAAAAATTTTCTCTCATTCTGTAGGTTGCCTGTTCACTTTGATGATAGTTTCTTTTGCTGTGCAGAAGCTCTTTAGTTTAATTAGGTCCCATTTGTCAATTTTGGCTTTTGTTGCCATTGCTTTCAGTGTTTTAGACATGAAGTCTTTGCCTGTGCCTATGTCCTGAATTGTATTGCCTAGGTTTTTTTCTAGGATTTTTATGGTTTTTAGGTCTTAAATGTAAGTCTTTAATCTATCTTGGGATAATTTTTGTATAAGGTGTAAGGAAGGGGTTCAGTTTCATTTCTCTGTATATGGCTAGCAAGTTTTCCAAACACCATTTATTAAATAGGAAATCCTTTTCCCATTGCTTGTGTCAGGTTTGTCAAAGATCAGATGATTGTAGGTGTGTAGTGTTACTTCCGAGGCCTCTGTTCTGTTCCGTTGGTCTATATATCTGTTTTGGTACCAGTACCATGCTGTTTTGGTTACTGTAACCTTGTAGTATAGTTTGAAGTCAGGTAGTGTGATGCCTCCAGCTTTGTTCTTTTAATATATGTGCTTAATTTACATTTAATTACATTATTCACATGGTTGCAATTATTCACACGGCATGAAGTCAGGCAGTCGGCGGGTCTGTGGCTCCACCCCAGGAAACCACCCCTCAGCCCCATGCGTGTGGCTGCAGAGTGCCCAGTGCCAAAGTCCATGCTCCAGGCAAGGGTCGAGTAGGAGTGGATTTTTAAGCCAGGTTGACAGTACACTCAGCGACCCAGAGACCATCCCAGGGGAGCCCTGCTAGCCCACTCTTGCACCTATAGTGTGGCTGCCATCTGCATGTCTCCCTTGGGCTGCAGTGGCAACCCCCATCTGCCCACCCCTTTCCCCAACCAGGACCCTAACCGCGGACTCTGGCACCAGACACTGCCACCACTGTCAACCAGGCCCTGCAAAGGCAGGAAAGCTGAACTGGCTGCTGAGCCCCTTCTGGTTGGCCATGCAGTACCCACGCCTGTAGCCCCTGGACTCCTAGTGTGGGCTAAGGTGGAGTGGACCCTCTGGCTTGGTCACGGTACAATGGGCCACCTGGAAAGCATCCAAAAGAGAAGACCTACCAGCCCGTGCCCTAGGTGCAGCTGCCACCTGCACGTCAGGCACCAGCAGCAATGGCCAGACCATACCTGATTCTCCACGCCCTCCCCATCCCCACCCCAACAGCAAGAACTCCCTGACAGGATGCTGCGGTAGTGGCTGTCAGGAAGTTGGCTGGGCAGGTGCATAAGGATAAAGATAGATTCTCAGCCCCATCCCGATGGCCACGACATTCTCATCTGCTGGCGGCTCCTTAGCCCTATCCTAGTGGCCACGGAGTGGCGTGCAGGCAGCAGCCTTGGGAACCCCGATTGCCCCTCCTCACACGTGCCCATCACACAACTTGGGCGAGGGGGAAGTGAAGTCAGGCTGTGGCCCCAGCGGAGCCACGAGGCCGAGAACCGACGCTCAGCCTCATCCCCGTGGCTGCAGAGTGCCAACCGCCAGGTCCTGCGCTCTGGGCATGGGTCAGGAGCAGCTGGCAAGGGCAGCACAGCCTGTGCGGCCCTTGGGCGTCGCCGGCCGCAGCTCCGGGAAGCCACGTCAGCCCATGGGCGCTGCAGCTGCAGCCGCCACCAGCACATGGAGCAGGGGTCGCC
>NW_026658699.1:0-3932 GCF_009828535.3 Hylobates moloch | reverse complement strand
CCATTCCATTCCATTCCATTCCATTCCATTCCATTCCCTTTCACTAAACTCCACTGCACTCTACTCCATGAAACACCACTACACTACATTCCATTCCACACCACTCCACTCCACTCCACCACACTCCTCTCCATTCGACTTCATTACATTCCATCCCAATCCATTCCACTCCATTCCACTCCACTCTAGTCCATCCACTCCACTCCACTTAACTCCGCACCACTCCTCTCCATTCCATACAATCCCATAACATTCCACTCCATTAAAATCCACTCCAGTCCACTCCACTGGATTCCCCTCCACTCCACTCACTTCCATTCCATTCCTTTCCTTTCCATTACATTCCACCCCATTCAATTCCATTCCTTTCTTGAGACCGTATCACCCTCTGTCACCAAGGCTGGAGTGTAGTGGCACAATGTCAGTTCACATTTCATTTCACCACTGCATTCCATTCCATTGCACTCCACTCCATTCCACTCCACTCAATTTTTTTCCACTCCATTCCATTCCCCTCGACTCCACTCCTCTCCATTCCATTCCATCTCATTGAATTCCACTCCATTCCACTCCACTCCATTCCTTTCCATTCCATTCCATTCCATCCCATCCCATTCCATCCCATTCCTTTCCATTGCACTCCACTCCACTTTACACCAATTTTTTCCACCCCATTCCACTCCACTCGACACCACTGTTCTCCATTCCATTCCATTCCATTGCACTCCACTCCATTCCATTCCACTTCTTTCCACTCCAGTCCACTCTATTACACTCCATTCCACTCCATTCCTTTCCACTCCATTCCACTCGTGTTGACTCTACCCCACTCCATCCCAATCCATCCCATTCCATTACACTCCACTCCACTCCTCTCCCGTCCTCTCCACTCCATTCCATTCTATTACACTCCGTTCCATTCCATTCCTTTCTTTTGAGAGGATCTCACTCTGTATCCCATGCTGGAGTGCATTGGAAATATCTCAGCAAACATTTCATTTCACCGTTCCATTCCACTCCACTTCATTGCGTTCCATTATATTCCATTCAACTCTACTCCACTCCACTCCATTCCACTGCACTCCTCTCCATTGCATTCCACTACATTCCACTCCACCCCACCCAGTTCACCTTATTCCTTTCCACTCCATGCCATTCTATGAGAATACATTACAATCCACTCCACTCCATTGCATTCCATTCTTGTGTACTTCATTGCAGTGCACTCCACTCCACTCCTCTCAACAGCACTGCACTCCAGTCCACTCCATTACACTACATTACATTCCATTCCGTTCCACTCCAGTCCAACCCACTCCACTCCAATCCAGCCCATTCCATCCTACTCCATTCCACTCCACTGCAGTCCACTCCACCTCACTGCAGTCGACTCCATTTCAATGCATTCCATTCAACCCCATTCCATTCCACTGCATTCAACTCCACTCTGCTCCACTCCATTACATTCCATGGAATCCCATTCGACTCCACTCTACTCCACTCCACTGCAAACCAATCCACTCTATTCTACTCCATTCCATTCCATTCCATTCCTTTCTATTCTTCTCCATTCCATTCCATTCCTTTCTTTCGACAGGATCTCACTCTATCAGGCAGGCTGAAGTGCAGTGGCACAATTTCTGCACACAATTCATTTCACCATTCCATTCAATTCCATTCCATTATAATCCATTCCATTCCACTCCACTCCTCTTCACTCCACTGCACTCCACTCCTCTTCACTCCACTCCATTCCATTCCAATGCATTGCACTCCATCCACTCCCGTGCACTCCATTCCAGTCCGTTCCATTCCAACACATTGCATTCCACTGTATTCCACTCAAATCCACTCGACTCCACACCACTCCACTCCATTCCATTCCATTCTATCCCATTCCATTCCATTCCAATGCATTCCATTCCATTCCATTCCATTCCATTCCATTCCATTCCATTGCATTGCTTTCCATTCCATTCCATTCCTCTCCACTCCACTGCACTCCACTCCACTCAATTCCATTTGATCTTATTCCTTTCCTCTCCATTCCACCCTACTCCACTACACTACATTCCACTCCTCTCCTCTCCACTCCACTCTATTCCAGCCCATTCTATTCCACAGCATTCACTTCTATTCCTTACTTTCATCATGCCCTCACTCTGTCTCCCAGGCTATAGTGCAGTGGCAGAATCACAGCTCAAATTTCATTTCACCATTTCTTTCCATTTCCATCATTGCATTCCAACCCACTCCTCTCCACTCCATTATACTCCACTCCACTCCATTCCATTCCACTGCATTCCACTCCATTCCATTCAATTGCATTCCATTCAATTCGTTTCTTTTGACAATATTTCACTGCTACTGAGGCTGGAGTGCTGTGGCACAATCTCTGCTCACATTTCATTTCACCATTCCATTCCAATGCATTGCATTCCATTCCATTCCCTTGCATTTCATTCCGTTCCATTCCATTCCATTTCACTCCAATCCACTCTACCCTACTCCACTCCACTCCACTGCACTCCACTTCATTCCAATCCATTCCATCCCTTTCCACTCCACTCCACTCCACTGCAGTCCACTCCATTCCATTGCAATCCATTCCACTCCATTCCACTCCAGTCCACTCCATTCCAAACCACTACTCTCTATTCCATTCCATTCCATTCCATTCCACTCCACTCCACTCCACTCCACTACGTTCCATCCAATTCCATTCCACTCCACTACAATACACTCCATTACATTCCTTTCTTTCTTCAGGATCTCACTCTGTCAGCCAGGCTGGAGTGCAGTGGCACAATCTCAGCTCACATTTCATTTCACCATTCCATTCCATTTCATTCCATTCATTCCACTCCACTCCACTCCACTCCACTCCACCCTAATGCATTCGATTCCACTCCACTCCACTCCAGTCCATTCCATTCCATCCCATTCCATTTCCCTCCATTCCATACCATTCCATTTCACACCATTCCACTCCATTCCACTACAATCGACTCCACTCAACTACACTCCATTCCATTCCATCCCATTCCATTCCACTCTATTGGACTCCACTCCTCTCCACTCACCTCCAATCCATTCTATTCCATTTCATCGCTTTCCGTTCTACTCCATTCCACTCAACTCCACTGCACTGCACTCCACTCCATTCCATTCCATCCCATTCCATTACATTACATTCCACTTCACTCCACTTCGTTACACTCCACTCCTCTCCATATGATTCCATTCCATTCCACTCCACTCTACTCAACTCCACTCCTCTCCATTAGTTTCCACTCCATTCCACTCTACTGAACTATGCTCCACACCAATCCATACCATTCCATTCCATTCCACTCCACTCCTCTCCACTCCACTCCATTCCATTCCACTCCATTCCATACCAATCCACTGTGTTCCACTCCACTCCACGGCATTTCATTCCATCCCATTTCTTTCCACTCCACTCCACTGCACTCCACTTCATTACTGTGCAATCCATCCCATTCCATTCCACTCCTTTCCACTCAATTCCATCCCTTTCCATTCCATGCCATCCCACTCCACTCCACTCCATCCCATTCCATTCGTTTTTATTTGATTCCATTCCATTCCACTCCTTTCCATTTCCTTCCTTTATTTTGACAGGATCTCACTCTGTCACCCAGGCTGGAATGCAGTTGTACAATCTCAGCCCACATTTAATTTCACCCTTCCATTCCATTCCATTCCATTCTATTCCATTCACCATTCAATTCTATTCACCATTCCATTCCATTCCATTCCATTCCATTCCATTCCATTCCATTCCATTGCTTTCTGTTCCATTCCATCCCATTCCATTCCACTCTGCTCCACTCAACTCCAATCCACTACATTCCATTCAATTCCATTCCAAACCACGCAATGCCACTGCACTCCACTCCACTGGACTG
>NW_026658698.1:0-3932 GCF_009828535.3 Hylobates moloch | reverse complement strand
GTGTAAGCCTTCCGAGTCTTTTTTCTATGCATATGAGGCAGGAGAATAGGGTCTGGAGGCAGGGAACCTAAGGCCGATTCAAACTGGCTTTCTAGACCTAAGTCAATGGCCGGGCGCATGGCTCACGCCTGTAATCCCAGCACTTTGGGAGGCAGAGGCGGGCGGATCACCTGAGGTCGGGAGTTTGAGACCAGCCTGACCAATATGGAGAAACTCTGTCTCTACTAAAAATACAAAATTAGCCGGGCATGGTGGCACATGCCTGTAATCCCAGCTACTTGGGAGGCTGAGGCAGGAGAAGCGCTTGAACCCAGGAGGTGGAAGTTGTGGTGAGCTGAGATTGTGCCATTGCACTCCAGCCTGGGCAACAAGAGTGAACTCCGTCTCAAAAAAAAAAAAAAAAAAAAGAACTAAGTCAAAAGGAACACCCCAACTTTCCACAGGTAAATAACAAAAGGATTGGAAGCTACCCCCTTTGCAAATCCACCCCTCCAACCCCACCTTTTCTGTGCGGCAGATGGAAAATTGAAGGCATTTCTGATTGGTTGCTTTCTTTTCTTTTCTCGTTTTTTTTTTTTTTTTTTTTTTGGGCGGGGGGAAAGAGTCTACCTCAGTGGCCCAGGCTGGAGTGCAGTGGCGCGATCTCAGCTCACTGCAATCTCTGCCTCCCAGGTTCAGGCGATTCTTGTGCCTCAGCCTCTCAAGTAGCTGGAATTACAGGCACGTGCCACCACGCCCAGCTAATTTTTGTATTTTTAGTAGAGATAATTCATCATGTTGGCCAGACTGGTCTCAAACTCCTGACCTCAGGTGATCCACCTGCCTTGGCCTCCCGAAGTGCCGAGGTTCCAGGCGTGAGCCACCACGCCCAGCCTGATTGGTTGCTTTCTGTAGCCAATCAGACGTTTGCATAGGAGTGTAACTTTGTAACTACACTTCATCCTCTGATTTGGTTGCTTTCCACAACCAAACAGACTGATTGCAGGCCGTTATTTCATTTACATAGGGTGTACACCATGTAACCAATGGGAAACCTCTAGAGGGTATTTAAATCCCAGAAAATTCTGGGGCTCTTGAACCCCTGTACTAGGCCTGCTCTAGCCTTGTGGAATGTACTTTTGTTTTCAGTAAATCTCTGCTTTTGTTGCTTCATTCTTTCCTTGCTTTGTGCATTTTGTCCAATTTGTTCAAAACGCCAAGAACCTGGACACCCTCCACCGGTAACACAAAAGCATACCCAACACACACATACACGGGCATTTTTGGAAGAAAAAGTGTAATCGTATTAAATATTTTTGTAAATTGCCTTTTATATTTCATTTAACATTATATTGTGAACCTTCTCTTATGTCAAATGTAGCGCTTTGACGTCATTTTTTAAAGCATTCAAGAAATCCTTTATCCAAAAGAAATCACAGTCAGGGCATTGATGAACGAAAACAAATTGGTTCAGTTTCCCAGGTGGACTCTGGACTGGGCCTTTTCCCTATCTTGCAGGCTGCAGCCATGCTTGGGAGCTACAGCATTAATCTAAAGGGCAATGACTCAGTTTCATTTGCATAACCATGGTGCACTGCATGCAATGCATTTACAAGTTAAAAGCCGTAGGTGTCCTTTAAACCTATTGTTTTGAAGAATGATACTTTTCTTTACACATTCGCCTGAAAGAACTGCTGTATGTATTTGAGCTGGGCTTAATTTCACCCTCAGTGTACCAGAGGTGGCTGTTACCTGGCAACTGCCTTTCCGAGGTTACCGCGGTTTTCTTTTCTTTTTAGACTGCGGAAGTTAGTCACTTTTTTTTTTTTTTGAAAAGATTTCTATTACTGTTTTACGAGACAGGGTATGGTTCTGCTAACCACACTGGATTGCGGTGGTATGAGCATGGCTCACCATAGCCTCAGCCTCCTGGGCTTATGTCATCCTCTTGCCACAGTGGTAAATGCCTGGTTAGTTTTTCATTTTTACGTTTTATTTGTTTTTTTTGAGACGGCGTCTCACTTTGTTGGTCAGGCTGGTCTCGAATTCCTCAGCTCAAGTGATCCTCCCACGGTGGGGTTACAAGCATGAGCCACTGTGCCTGGCTTTCCCTTTTATTAAAGATTTAAGCAAAAATAAAACTAAGTAGAGTTCGTTGGGGGTTTTTTTTGTTTGTTTTTTGAGACAGTCTTTGTTGTGTTTTTGTTTGTTTTTTGATACAGTCGCCCAGGCTGGAGTACAGTGGTGCAATCACAGCTCACTGCAACCTTGACCTCCCAGGCTCAAGTGATCCTCCCACCTCAGCCTCCCGAGTAGCTAGGACTACAAGTGCATGCCACCATGCCTGGTGAATTTTTTGTATTTTTATTAGAGATGGGGTCTCACTATGTTGCTCAGGCTGGTATAGAACTCCTGGGCTCAAGGGATCTGCTAGCCTTGGCCTCCCAAGGTGCTGGGATTATAGGCGTCAGCCACCAGGCTCAGTCAGTAGAGTTTTAACTGGGTGTTTTATTGAGGTGTGTAATGTTGGGACCTGTCTTCTCCTTGTTTTATATAGCTGTAGTTTCTTGATTTCGCTTATGCTATGTAATATCTGACTTTTATGGTAGCTGTTTCTTTTAGTTCTACTACATATGTAGTATAGTTGTACCTGTATTTGGAGTTTACATAGGTCTTCTCTCCAATCTTGCATTTTCTGTTTAACATTACTTTTATGAGATTCATAGATTCACTCACAGTACTGTGCACAGCTGTTATTTTTTCGTGTTCTTGGCTCTTCGCTATGGTTATCACATTGTCATTATAATTCCATTCTACTGTTGATGCACATTTGGGTTGGGTGCAGCCTGAGGTCACTAGAACATCACTTTTATTGACAGTCGTGCATGTGCCACCTACTAGCACATGCCATATGATGTTTTTATCTTCCACTTTACTAAGTAATGGTAGTTATTTTCATAAGTGGTTAATACCATTTGGTACTCCCTAGGAGAGGAACTGCTTGCTGAGCAAAGAGAAGTACATATTCAACTTTTCATTGAAGTAATGCCAGTTTTGGCTTACTTCCAAAGAGATTGTGCCAGTGCATAGTTGTGCCAATAGCATGTCGATGTTCCTGTTGTTTCACATGCTTACTAACTCTTGATATTTTCAGACTTCTACTTTTTTTTTTTTTTTTTTTTTTGAGATAGGGTCTCACTTTGTCGCCCAGGCTGGAGTGCAGTGGCACGATCTCGACTTACTGCAACCTCTGCCTCCCAGGTTCAAGTGGTTCTCCCACCACAGTCTCCCAAGCAGCTGGAACTACAGGCGCGCACCACCATACCCAGCTAATTTTTGTATTTTAGTAAAGATGGGGTTTCATCACGTTGCCCAGGCTGGTTTTGAACTCCTGAGCTCTGGCAATCTGCCCACCTCAGCCTCCCAAAGTCTTAGGATTACAGGCGTGAGCCACCGCGCCCAGCCTTCAGACTTCTACATTTTTGACCATCTGGTGGGTGTAAAATGTATCACTTAAAATATTTGCACACAATTCCATCATGTGGATGAACCATCATTTGTTCAAATCAAGATTCTGGTGTACGACATACAGGTACCTGCCAATTTTTCTATTGTATACTCAAAGTAGTGCTTGTCTAATTGCTTCCTTAGCATAAATTCCAAGAGTAGAAATGTCGGGTTAAATGTTCCTCCCATTTAACATTTTGAAACTTGTTACCCGACTGCTATTTGGAAAGATTTAACAATTTTACGCTCCCATCTACAGTATTTTTATGCTCTTTCCCCATACCCGTGTCAAAATTAGGTATTAAAAGAAATCTACGGCCGGGCGCAGTGGCTCACGCTTGTAATCCCAGCACTTTGGGAGGCCGAGGCGGGTGGATCACGAGGTCAGGAGATCGAGACCACGGTGAAACCCCGTCTCTACTAAAAATACAAAAAAAAAAATTAGC
>NW_026658697.1:0-3933 GCF_009828535.3 Hylobates moloch | reverse complement strand
TGAACCTGTTTTCTCATCTGTGAAATAAGGATTATAAGAGTACCTACCTCATATGGTTGTCATGGGAAGTAAATGAGATAATGGATGGAAAATACCTGACACATGGCAAAAGCTCAGTATACATTAGCTCTCTTTCCCTTTCCTTTCCTTATTTCTTGGCCCTAGGGCCTGGCTAACAGCTGGGGGCATCTCCAGGCCTGTGTGTGAAGGAAAAGCCGATGGGTGGAGTAACAGGACAGTAACCAGATGGCCCAGATTTCCGAGGACAAGCCTTATTTTAAGTATTCTGTTCTGTGATCAGATCATGTATTAAACAAACTGGCCTGATATTTTAGCTTGAAAAATATGGTCACTAGAATTGATGATGACCTAGCGTGAATGCCCTAGCATAGACCAGCAGGCAAAAGACAGCAGAGCTTGGGTCCTAGTCAGGTAGCAGTGTGCTCATCCTGTGTGGTAAAATCAGGCAGTGATCCTATAAAGAGAACAGGTGGTAGGAATAGAAAATCAAGGCCTTCTCTCTAGTTCTAGGATCCAGCTTGGGCCCCTTCTTCACAGCTAGGCATGGACTGAGCGGGGCAGGACAATGCCATATGGAGGGAAAGCTGCCTACCCTTAGGTGGGACCCTGGGGCGAAAGTCAGTGGAGAGGGGAGCTTGCCCAAATCCTTCCTCCAACTGCCTCTGAGCACTCTGCTCCTTCCTGCTCTCCTTTTCCTTTTCTCCTCTTGGATCACCTCCCTCTGCTTTCTATGTGTCTGTTTCTAGGTCTCACTAGTCTTTTGAACTCTGTGGCAAATTCTGGGTAGATCTCTGGGCAGTTTTCACATATACTGCCAAAGGAGGGCCTTTCAACAAAAGAGCTGGAGTCTGGGAACCAAGGGGAGGATCCAGGCTGGGATTAGTCCCTGCTTGGTCACAAATTTGCTGTGTGACCCCAGGCAAATCACATCTTCTCTGAGTCTCTGTCCCCATCAGTAACGTTTGGACTAGGTGACCTCTAAAGGTCCTTCCATCTAAAAAGTTCCACGATTTCAGTATGTGTGTGTTGATGCATCCCACGGAATCTCTGTACATCTTTGTTTTTCTTCAAACTGTCAGCCTATTTCTTTGTCTTTTGTCCCTCTCTCTTTCTCCCCCCTTCCCTTCTTCCCTCCCTTTCTGCAGTTCCCTCTTCCTCTTAGACTCTGTCAAGCTCCCCGACCTCTTCCTCCCTCTGAGATGTTCTGTCCTGCCTTTCACCATTGCTCCAATGCTGTTCTTCAGTAAGCTTATTTATCCCAGTTCTGGGCACCCCTCTGCCACAGGGGTCCCACATGCACTCAGGGTACCAATCTGGCCAACTTAGGGCCTGAGAGAGGGGGACTGGGCAGCCATAATAATTAACACCTAGGCTGCCTACCATGGTCCTCTGCTGCCACCTGTCGTTAGTCCGGAGTGACACTGCTCTGGGGGCTGCTGGGCCCACAGGGGCCACTACCGCTGCTCTGGCCAACAGGAATCCATTACATGCAGTGTCCTGCCAGGCCTGATTTAAAGCTCATCCTGTAATCCGTCTTGCGCCCCCTCTGGGCCTGTCTCCGGTTTCCTTGCCTGTGAAATGGATGGAAGTTGTCTTCAGCTCTGGCAGAGAGAGGTGAGGAGTAGGGGCTCTAGGGACACCTGGCTTTGCAGTCTGCCCCTGTGCTTGTCCTGGTGGGTGACCTGGGGTGAATCCTTCCCTGTCCCCTTCTTTGCAGCCTGCAGTATTGAAATGGATGATGTGGGAAGACATGGTTGGGAGAAAAGGGGCAAGATGGATTCCTGTCTTTCAGACAAGCAGTACAATGCTGAGAAACTGGAAATGGACATACCCACTGCATCTACAAACCTTTGGCCAGGTCACAACTCCATCTTAGCAGCCAAGCCTTTCTATTCATTCACCCATTCACTTATTACTCACCCATTCATTCCACCAAGCAGCCTGGGGCTGTGGGAAAAAGCACTCAGCGGGAAATCAGAAGCCCAGCCTTCTCGGCTCAGCTCTGCCATGGCTCTCCAACCTGGGCCAAGCCCGTATCTTTATCTGAGCCTCCACTCCCTCCTCTGTAACATGAAGGGGTTGGGACAGACCAGGAGAAGTCTAAACCCCCTCCCTCATTCTGCCATTCTAAAGGGATGATTCTCCAATTTCAGGTGCCTTGCCAAGCTCACTGGGTGATGAACAATTACAGATCCCCACTCAGAGGCCACGGAAAACCTGCCTCATAGCCCCCAGACACCCTCCACTCCCCTCCTAGACCTCTGGCTGGCCTTTTCAAAGCCCACCAATGAGCAGGCCCTTGCTAAGTTCCTCCTTTCTTCCCCTGGGGCACTGTTCTGGTGCCAACTGTCAGGTCACATGACAAGCACAGCTGTCTAGACGTCATCTAGCCCTGGCCACTTGGGTTCATGAAAATCAGCAATTCCTGGCACTGAAAAGTCCTTAAGACTTCCTCCTGGCAATGCCAGCCCCAGCATCCCCAGAGACTTGAACTGGGGCCAGGATGAGCGGGCTGGAGCTGGTTGGCGTCAGACTCAGAGTCCCAAACTCCTCCCTCACCAGGTTTTAAAGCCACTGAGAACCCTGCTGCAGAGCAATTGACATCTGAACGGTTGCAAAAAAGCCTAGCTTGGGGACTGGTGGCTTCCTAGCCCAAGCTCTGCTCCC
Organism: Hylobates moloch; assembly: GCF_009828535.3. NCBI lineage: Eukaryota > Metazoa > Chordata > Mammalia > Primates > Hylobatidae > Hylobates > Hylobates moloch. The sequence goes on along the minus strand of NW_026658697.1, from coordinate 1,245 downwards.
AGAAATACTCAGCTAAAGCCAGGGTCCCAGGCCAGCTGCATCATCTCAGCCTGGCTACACCGCCATCGGCAAGGTGCCATGCATAGAATTGCAGCCAGGTAGTGGCCTCCCAAAAGGAGCTGGCTGGTGGTGTCTGGGAGCTGTTCCTCATCTCCCCATCCCTGCAAACCTCCCCCACACCTCAGCCGTTCATGAGGGAGGTCCTGCCCACATCTGCTGCTGGCCGTCACATCTGCAATGGATTACAAGGCTGGCCCAGGCTCAGGCCCATCCCAGATGTGGATTCCCCTGGAATGTGCCTTCTCTCTAATTGTCCAGCCTCTGAAGGGTCCAAGCCCCCCTTTTCCTCGTCCACCCCTGCTGCACCCCAGTGAGCATGCTGAGGCCTTCCTCCTTTCCCACAGCTTGTGCCGGAACAGCCACAGCCGGGACCAGGGCCAGCCCAGTGGGGGGCTGCACTCTCCTCCAGCCTGGTCCATGGGGCTGGGGAGCGGGAGGTCTCAGCCCATCCCCCTCTTTTTTCCTGGGGCCAGGCACTGGGGGGCAGAGGGAGAATCTCTGGAAAACTCACTAGAGGTGAAAGAATTTGGCTCTGAAGTGCAGGCTCCTCTAATCCGTGGCCCTTCCTGGGAATGCCATTAGCCTCCCTAGCCCCACTGATGGAAAGAACAGGTCTTCACGGGGCCAGGCCAGCTCCTCAAAGGCTCCTAAATGACAGCTTGGCTGGGCAAAGTGGCTCTCCTGGGTCCCAACCAGCATCCTCATGCCCCGGTGGGTTGCAACAGCCTCCCAAGTGGTGGCATGGGCCCCAGTCTCTTTCCTTTAACACAATCTCTCACAGGGCCTCCAGAGAAATTTTTAAGACACAGATCTTCGCTCGAACTTTGGCTTTGAAACGTAGCTCTGCCACGAACTGTCTGTGTGGTTCTGGGCAAGTGGTTTCACCTATCTGAGCCTCAAAATCCTCCTACACAAAATGAAGATAAGACTGTCATTATTCCTGGCTGAGATTTATTGAGTGCTTACTGCCAGCCAGGTTCTGTTTTAAGCACTTTACATGTCTTACCTCAGAAAAACCCTATGAGAAAGGTGCTATTATTGCCTCCATTTTACAGATGATAAAACTGAGCCGTTGAAAAGTTGCATATCATGCCCAAGGTCACTCAACTAGTAAATGGCAGAGCCAGGATTGAACCCAGGCTAACTGACACCTGAGCATGTACACAAGAAGGATTTCATTAATAG
>NW_026658696.1:0-3934 GCF_009828535.3 Hylobates moloch | reverse complement strand
AGCTGAGATTGAACCACTCACTCCAGCCTGGGTGACAGAGTGAGATCCTGTCTCAAAAAAATTACAGGACTGAGTGGGCCGGGCGCGGTGGCTCACGCCTGTAATCCCAGCACTTTGGGAGGCCGAGGCAGGTGGATCACGAGGTCAGGAGATCGAGACCACGGTGAAACCCCGTCTCTACTAAAAATACAAAAAAATTAGCCGGGCGTGGTGGCGGGCGCCTGTAGTCCCAGCTACTCCGGAGGCTGAGACAGGAGAATGGCGGGAACCCGGGAGGCGGAGCTTGCAGTGAGCCGAGATAGCGCCAAAAAAAAAAAAAAAAATTACAGGACTGAGTGAACAGTCAGGAAGTTGGGAAAGGTCACCCTCTTGTCATCGTGTCGGGGGGTTGGAGGAATGATGAGGGAACGAAACCCAGGCAGGCTGAGTGAGAAGAAGCCGCTTTGGGAAGGAGGACAGATGTGGGAGTGGGGAGAGAAGTAGCCATGCCATCCTAGAGGTCACACAATGTCATTTAAAAGGTAAACAGGGCCGGGCGCGGTGGCTCACGCCTGTAATCCCAGCACTTTGGGAGGCCGAGGCAGGTGGATCATGAGTTCAGGAGATCCAGACCATCCTGGCTAACACGGTGAAACCCCGTCTCTACTAAAAAAATACAAAAAATTAGCTGGGCGTGGTGGCGGGTGCCTGTAATCCCAGCTACTCGGGAGAGTGAGGCAGGAGAATGGCTTGAACCCAGGAGGTGGAGGTTGCAGTGAGCCAAGATCGCACCACTGCACTCCAGCCTGGGTGACAGAGTGAGACTCTGTCTCAAAAAAAAAAAAAAAAAGAAAAAGAAAAAAAATGGTAAACAGCCAAGCCTTGCTGAGTTAGGGCGGCAACACCAATTGTGGAAAGCAATGGATGGCCCTGCGTACGGCCAGAAGAGGCCAGGACTGACCTTGTAGTTCATCCTGTCCTTGGCCAGCCGAGGGATGAGCCTGGCTACGTTGTAGATGTCACTGACTAGGCCCTCGATCAGTGCCAGGAAGCCGCGATCTGAGCCCACCTCCAGGGACGGGTTGAAGGTCAGCCCATCCTCGTCCAGCTCCATGCGGACCTCAAACAGCGGAGTGATACCCTCCTGCAACAGGGGTGGGGTGGGCAGTGGTCAACACCTCTGTCCTCCATCGGACGATTCTCAGTGCCCTGATCATCCACTCCGCACCATCAATGTGCCACTGCCTTCCACTAGCCCGGGAAGCTTCTGAGAGCTCATGTCTCAGCGCACCCCGCTCCTTGAGCAATCGCTACGGAGCCAAATGCACAGCCACAGGCCAAAAGCAGGCAGGGGCAGGTTGGGGCAAGGGGAGGGGCAGGATCAGGTAGAACTCAGACCTTGGTTCAAAGCCCGCACCTGCTACTTGCCAGCTGTGAGGCCTTGGGGAGTCACTTAACTCCCAGTTTTCCCAAATACATAAAATGAGGCTAAATATTTTATAGAATGGAGACGTTGTTGGCTGGGCACGGTGGCTCACGCCTGTAATCCCAGCACTTTGGGAGGCCGAGGTGGGTGGATCACCTGAGGTCAGGAGTTTGAGACCACATGGCGAAACCCCATCTCTACTAAAAATACAAAATAATTAGCTGGGCGTGGTGGTGGGTGTCTGTAACCCCAGCTACTTGGGAGGCTGAGGCAGGAGAATTGCTTGAACCCAGGAGGCAGAGGTTGCAATGAGCCGAGATCACGCCACTCCACTCCAGCCTGGGTGACAAGAGCAAAACTCTGTCTCAAAAAAAAAAAAAAAAAAAGGAGACATTGTTTCCATTGTTCTGGGCTACTACAGGGGCTAAATGAATCACTAACATGCAAAGCAGGTACTGCAGGGGCTGGCCAAGCCTGCCTGTCCCTCTCCCTTGCAAGTCCTGGTTTACAGAGCTCTGGAGGCCCCTGTGAGGCTGCAGGGCTGCAGGTGCTGGTCTGGTTTACAGTGATGGGATTGAGGTCAACCCTAGTGATCTTCCTGCCAAACTAATGATTCTCAAAATGTGGGCCAGGATCCACCAGGCTGTGAGATCACACTGTGGCCACTGATCTGCCCCTGAATGAGTCCCCATTGGACTTGTGGGTGGTGGGCTTTTGAGCCCCCCAATTTGTCTATGAGCAGGAGGGGGCTGTATCAGTATCTGAGTGAGGTGCTAATTGGGATGAATGGTCAGTTGTCATGGACTTGAGTGACCAGACTTTTCTAAAGACTCAGGTCAGCTCCCGCCCCCAGGCTACTCGCAAAGTAGGAGGACTCCCTGGAACTCTTTGAGGAGGACACTTTCTTACTGGGACTTCTTTATGGTTTTCATCGAGACGCTTTCATTGGGACAGTTGTAGTGACGACTACTTTCGTCAACTGAATTTTGGGTCTGTGACTGGTTACCAGCTGGCCTCTAAGACCCATATGCCAGGCTCAAACACCATCCACCCTCCCTGGTCAGTACGAGGGCACGCCGCTGCCACGTTCCTTTGCTGTTGGTAGCCTGGGGGAAACTTTGATCTTGGCCTTCTGGCGGTACTCAAAATCATTTGGAAACCATCACAACAAAAAAGTTGCAGGGCTGGGCGCGGTGGCTCACGCCTGTAATCCCAGCACTTTGGGAGGCTGAGATTGGTGGGTCACAAGGTCAGGAGTTCAAGACCAGCCTGGCTAAGATGGTGAACCCTCGTCTCTACTAAAAATACAAAAATTAGCCAGGCGTGGTGGCGGGCACCTACAATCCCAGCTACTTGGGAGGCTGAGGCAGAGAATTGCTTGAACCCAGGAGGTGGAGGTTGCAGTGAGCTGAGCTCATGCTACTGCACTCCAGCCTGGGCAACAGAGCGGGACTCTGTCTCAAAAAAATAAATAAATAAATACAAAGAAGATACAGGTAGGAAAGGGGCCATTGCCATGGAAAGCATGCCTCCATGGGATTAACCAGCACAACCTCTTTGCTGACTGGTTTACCTTCTACTCAGCTGTATAGAATTGAGTAGGTGGGTGGCTGTTGTTGCTGACAGGAGACCCTCCCCCTAATCCACACGAGTAGGGGGCAGTGGTGTCCACTTTCCTTCACCTGGCAGCGAGGTAGGACCAGCCTCTTAGGTCCCTTGAGGTTTTCTGCAGCCAATTTACGTTATAGCATATTTAAGGTGACCAGTGGTCCTGAGTGCCTGGGACTGAGGGGATTCTGGGATGCAGGACTTCCAAGTTTAAAACCAGGTCAAGGAGATCGCCTAAGGTATATTTTAATAAGTCTATTTATAAAATGATAGCCTGTTCATCAAGAAACTAGAAACTATAGAGTCTAACAGATAAGAATGCATATACATATATATATTACCTTATGTTTAAAACTTACATCTATAACCATGTTGTCCATTAGGAAATTCAGAGATTTGCGAATGAACTGGTCAAATTCATCTAAGACCATGTCGTCAATGTAGATGACATAATCCTTCCAGGGCAGGCTCAGTGTGTCTGCCCTGAACAGTTCTGCGTTTTCCTGCAAACAGAAGCACAGGGTTGGGCCTTGCTTCACTAGCTGTGTTTGCTCTTTGATCACACTGTTTAGTGACTCTCTGGACCGCCCGTCCATGTTCACACGCCGGACACCCGGGGCTGTTTTGAGCATCTTGCAGGTGCTGGCCTCCTCCCTACACGAGGCTTTGCATGGCTGCTCCCTCACTTTCTTGCTGGGTCTGGCTTCCAATCTTTTTGATTTCAGCTCAAATGTCCCTTCTTCCCAAAGGAATCCTCTATCTCTAGTTGGGTTTCCTCTAGCAACCTGTTATTTATGCCCACCATGGCTCAAAGAGCCACTCAGAATTATTTTATTTACCTTTATCTTTGGTCTGCATGCCCTTTTGATGCCCAAATTCATGAGGGTGAAGGTTGACCATCCTCTCCACCACTGTACCCCC
>NW_026658695.1:0-3934 GCF_009828535.3 Hylobates moloch | reverse complement strand
ATTATCACAAAACGAAGGAGGGAAAGAACAATGAAACTGACATGAGAGGAATTGCGCATAGGTTGGCACTTCCGAATGTGGAAGTGTTGCTGCCAGGGAGGAACAGAACATACCACTTTGGGCTGAGCTCTAATCCTGCAGAACAGGAGACCCCGCGGGGAAGGGGAAGAAAATGTGGGTGTAGCACAAAAGAAGCAGAAAGAAAATGAAGCAGTTTCCAAGGAACAGGTGACTAGGGCTCACCTAGTTGGGAAAACAGATCAGCTTCTTTTCCGAGTTTTGTTTTACTATTGAATAAAGTACAGTGACTCCTTAGACACTGCCACAGAACCTTGCCATGATGAATTGTGCTTCTCCTTAGCTTGCAGTAATGGGATTGTATACTTCCTTCTCCAGCTAGACTGGCAGCCTATCCGCCATGTGCTATTCCTCAAGTTGTGCTATCGCACAACCATATTTTCTTCTTTGTTCAAAGGGTGTGCATGAGGCCTTGGAGACTTCACTGGTTTGAGCTGAAGTCAGTCTCTGTTACTCTGGTCTCAAGTTTCAGTGGGCATATGCCTGTGTTCCAGACACATTTTCCGGTTGTAATTTTTCTACTTTCTACAATGCTTAAAAGTCAATGGGAATTGATCAATATGTAAGAAAAACTCAGAGTTGTCTTTGGAATACTTTCACACTTTGTGGTGCCCTTCTTAGAATTAGGACATGGAGAACGTGTCTACCCTACCTCTTTAGGGCCCACACTAGGATATGTGGGACTCTGGGCAAGTATATTTTTTGTGGGTCTCTCATTTATACAAGCAATTCCTTTGAAAAATGCTTTGCAAAATTTTAAACATATATAAGGTTTAGTGATTGATCACTGAAGATTTAGAATTATGGGTAAAGAGGTACTGATGTATTTGTTTATTGTCCAGACTACTTGATAATTCTTTGTAGCATCCCGACACCACCTCTTTCCTTCCGGATCCAGGAATCATCTCTTCCTATTAGTTATTGTCAAATGTGCTGTTCCTGAGTAATTCATATCTCCCACCGTGAGAAAACGGTAGCAATCTTGTTATTATTCAAGACCTATAGCTTGTCAGAACCTGTCTGTGTTGAGACATTCTTACGCTTCTTGCCTCTAAAGTCCCCAGTGCTATTTGTTTCATGCTGGCTACATCATTACTCATGATGCTGTACCATCCATTCTGCTGCCTGTGAATACTGGCTTCCGATGGCTTTTTTTAGAGGTTGTGCCGGTGCTTCTTTGAAGGCAACCACAAATGCACAGAGTATACAGGAAAATGTGCATGGTCATTGATTTTATGGTCATGTTAAATTTACCCTTTGGAACTTTATGGTGTAAATATAGAACAACACATTTTCCATCCATGTCTTCTCTTGAACCCTTGAGGCTGTAACCACAGCACTCCTAAAATGTGATCTCTTTTCATGTTGACTTCACCCCTGGTTTCCTCACACTGTTTCCAGTGGTGGAGCAAGAAGAATGATCACATTTATGCAAGGAATCCCTGACCCTTATCTGGCTCAGCTTAACCTGGGAGGGCACAGTCACCACATCAGCTGGAGGAAAGAATGAACATGGATTGGAAGAGCCTGCTGATGTTGCAGAACAGCAATCTGGAAAGCCCTTGGAGGAGGTGGGTGAAGCCACCCTAGAGCACTGTGATGCAGCCTGCAGAGGGATGGGGGATGGCCCTGGGTTTCAGCAGCAGGGGGTGCACAGCATAAACCTTGCCTGCCACCGCAGATGCTGCAGAGCAGAGACAGCACCACAGTAGCAGCAAGGGGGATAGCTGAGGAGGCAGGGAACCTCACATGCAGCTCGAACCCAAGAGCTGGCTGATGGCTGTTGGGAGTCCGGCGTCCTGAACTCATCCTGCGACCAAGTGAGTGAGAATCATTCAAAATCAGGATGTCAGCACCACTCTGGCAGCCCAGTCGCACACCATCCCACGACAGCAATCCTGTGCCAGTCAGCAGAATCAATCCACTCACTAGGCTGCTTTTCTGGAACTGAAGGTCAGCCCCAGCGCCCCAGGATGACCTTGCAGGCACGAGTTGTGGAGCTCTTTGGAATGTCAAGCGCACCCCATGCATAAGAAAGTGGGTTGGAAAGAACTCTAAAGGGAAGAAAGGAGGACTGGGTACAAGCAAATCCCCATATGGGCTCAGGAAACCTGCCTAGACCACACTACCAGCTCCAGCCAGGCCCAGGAACCAGAGGTTTGGGGGTGGGGGTGGGGGTCTCAGAAACTATCATGAAAGACATTTTCATGGGCCCCTGAATCATGAGGACTGAGGGAGGAGCCCAGCTCATCAGGGTCTAAAGTGAGCCCTGCTGTTTGTTTCTTTCTGCAACAAAAAGGAGTGGAAAGGATAAAACAAAGGGTAGGCATGGAAGAGATGAGGTCAAGTATGAACCGCTTTTGGAAGCCTGAGTCCTGATAAGGGCTGTCCACAGGTTGGCCCCTATTCAAGGGCTAAAAGTTTTCCATCAAATAATTTAACTACTATATAAACAGTCGCAGCAGCAGCAACAGCAGCAACAAACACTTTTATAATGAAGCTCTACCAATTCTGCATTGGAGGGAGAAAATGCAAGAAAGGACATTATTTAGTCAATGGACAAAACTAGAATATGATTGTTAGATTAGAAAAAATTATTGTATCGATGCAAATGTATGAAGTTGATAAGCCTATGGTCATTGTTGTTGTAGAAAAGAATATCCCGTAGGATACACTGAAGTATTTAGGGGTAAAAAGACAATGCTCAGGAAAAAAGTATCTATTTATCTGTCTGTCTATCAATCATCTGTCAGCCTACCAATCTATTGATCTATTGATCATCTATCATCTATTGAAAATGACAAAGCAAATGGGAATAAAGTGTTAACAGCAGCAAAATCTGGGTAAAGGCTAAATGGATGGATGATCTTTGTACTATTTTTATTTTTGCCACTTTTTTGTAATGTTAAATTTTTTTTCCAAATAGAAAGTTAAAAAGGTTATCCCAACACAATGTATCACTTTGGGTAAAATTAGTTATAACAATGGTTTCTTTCCTTCTCTTCCCTCATCTTCCCCTTCCCATCCCCACCCCCTTTCCTTTCTTCCTCTTTCCATTTTCCCTTGGCATCATATAAATGAATACAGTTAGGAAACTTCTGGCATACTGGCAAATTCCACAGATTAAAATAATTTAAAAGTAAAGAATTAAAGGGAGGTATTGGCTAGATCCAGAATGGGTGAGATGGCAACAGAGCTGCAAGCAGAGGCAAGAGGATCCAGAACTTGACTTTGTGTTTCTGCAGCTAATACGAAAGTTGTATAGAGAACTTGAGTAAAAGAATCACAATAGTCTGGGTGCCGTGGCTCACACCTGTAATCCCAGCACTTTGGGAGGCCGAGCTGGGCAGATCATCTGAGGTCAGGAGTTTGAGACCAGCCTGACTAACATGGTGAATCCTCATCTCTACTAAAAAGACACAATTAGTTGGGCGTGGTGGTGCGCAGCCTCCCTTCCCCTTCCCTTCCTCCTCCCTTCCTTTCCCTTCCCTTTCTTTTTCTTTCTTTCCTTTCTGGCTCTATTGCCCAGGCTGGAGTACAGTGGTGCACCCTCAGGTCTCCACAACCTCTGCCTCCCGGGCTCAAGCAATTCTCCTGCCACAGCCTCCTGAGTAGCTGGGACTACAGGCACGCACCATCATGCCTGAGTTCTTTGTGTGTGCGTTTTTAGTAGAGATGAGATCTTGCCATGTTGTCCAGGCTGGTCTCGAAGTTGTGAGCTCAAGTGATCTACCCACCTGGGCCTCCCAAAGTGCTGGGATTATAGGTGTGAGCCACTGGGCCAGCCTAGAATGCCTGTATTTTTAATATAATGGTTGCCAGGGGCATCACAGCATGCCATAGTGGTTAGTAATGT
>NW_026658694.1:0-3935 GCF_009828535.3 Hylobates moloch | reverse complement strand
CGGGTTTACGCCATTCTCCTGCCTCAGCCTCCTGAGTAGCTGGGATTACAGGTGCCTGCCACCACAACCGGCTAATTTTTTTTGTATTTTTAGTAGAGATGAGGTTTCACCGTGTTAGCCAGGATGGTCTCGATCTCCTGACCTTGTGATCCGCCCGCCTCGGCCTCCCAAAGTGCTGGGATTACAGGCATGAGCCACCACGCCTGGCCCATTTTTATTTTTTATTTTTTTGAGAGGGAGTCTAGCTCTGTCGCCTGGGCTGGAGTGCGGTGGCGAGATGTCAGCTCACTGCGGCCTCTGCCCCCTGAGTTAAAGCTACTCTCCAGCCTCAGCCTCCCGAGTAGCTGGGACTACAGGCATGCACCACCACACCCAGCTAATTTTTGTATTTTTAGTAGAGGTGATGTTTCACCATGTTGGCTAGGCTGGTCTCCAACTCCTGAGCTCAAGTGATCCGTCCACCTTGGCCTCCAAAAGTGCTGGGATTACAGACGTGAGCCACGGTGCCCGACCCCAGCATTTGGTTTTATTGATGAGAAATACAATGCAATCTCAAGTGAGGATCAAGTGATCCTCCCGCCTCAGCCTCCTGAGTAGCTAGAACTATAGCCATGCACCACCACACCTGGCTAATTTTTTGTAGAAAAGGGTACCACTATGTTACCCAGGCTGGTCTCCACCTCTTGGCCTCAAGCAATCCTCCTCCCCCAGCCTCCCAAAGCACTGGATTGTAGGCAGTCCTCAATCTAATTCTCATCTCTCCCCCACTTAACTAGGACTAACGATGCATTCCTAGCAGCTCGCTTTACATCAGCTAACGTCCCATTGGCCAAACAAGCCACATGGCTCAGCCCAAGACTGGAGAATCATGCCCTGACGTTACGTGGGAGAACACTGCAAAGTTACTTGGCTGAGGGTGTGGATACAAGGGAGGGTGAAGAATCGGGCCATTAACACCCTCACAGTCTGGGTGTGTGAATGCCCTCCTGTGGTGCCAGGCTGTTAACTCCAGTGCCACATGTTGAAGAGATGCTGAAAGACATGTTCTCCAGGGCACAGGTTTGCAACCCCTGGGCCGTGGACTGTGTGGCCTATTGCGAACCGGCCACACAGCAGGAGGTGAGCAGCGGTAAAGAAGTATTACTGCCTGAGCTCTGCATCCTGTCAGACCAGTGGTGGCTTTAGATTCTCATAGGAGCACAAACCCTGTTGTGAACTGCGCGTGTGAGGGATCTGGGATCTAGGTTGTGTGCTTCTTTTGAGAATCTAATGCCTGGTGATTTGAGGCGGGACAGTTTCACCCCAAGACCATTCCCTTTCCGCTCTCCATCTGTGGAAAGGTCGTCTTCCACAAAACAAGTCCCTGGTGCCAAAAAGGTTGGGGACCACTGCTCCAGGGCACAGTTGCAAGTTTGCACGGGCCCTGCTATATGACTGAGCCCCACAAAAGACATTTTGTAACAAGAAGACTACAATATCACACAAACTTTAAACTTGGGGCCCACATAAACCTCAGATAAGATAGTCTTCCCCTCATGGGAGCACAGTAAAATGCTTCTTGGCTGACAGATAACTTGACTAACTATAAACAAATCATTTTTAGCTGCTTAACCACATTAGGGATAACCTACCAAACCTCCTTCAACCTGAGATCACCACATTCCTAGTAATACAGGGACTATGGGCCTCCAGAATTGTCAGTGAGACAGCTTGGGAATGACAGTCTGATTCAGAAGGCCGTCCCAAGGACTTGCCTTGAAACTATCTTTCCATAGCAAGTATATATATGTATATATACACACATATATGTATGTATGTGTGTGTGTGTATATATGTATTATACACACATATATGTATGTATGTGTCTGGGTATATATGTATATATACACACATATATGTATGTATGTGTGTGTATATATACATATATATATAATTTTTTTAATTTAAGAGATGAGGACTCACTATGTTACCCAGGCTTGAGTGCAGTGCCTATTCACAGGCACATCATAGCTCCCTGCAGCTTCAAACTCCTGGCCTCAAGCGATCCTCCTGCCTCAGCCTCCTAAGTAGCTGGGACTCCATGGAGCCTAACTACAAGCATGATGTTTTTACTTAAAGTATAAGTTATGTATCAATACAAAATAGTAAATACTTTTGCAAAACTTACACAAGATTGAGAAAGTTTCTGTTACTCCTACAAATGAATTCTACTATTATTGCTCACCTCTGGAATTGCTTTTGGTGACACAGGTGGTGATTTGGGGGACTGACCCATCTTCTAAGCATTCCTTGACACCCCCGCTGTCATCAAGGATCTGGAGGTTTGACCGTTTGACCCTTCTGTAATCTTGAAAGTGACTGAGTGGGCCAGGTGACTCTTGCCTGTAATCCCAGCACTTTGGGACACTGAGGCAGGCTGATCACATGAGGTTAGGAGTTCAAGACCATCCTGGCCAACATGGTGAAACCCTATCTTTACTAAAAATACAAAAATTAGCCAGGCGTGGTGGCACACACCTGTAGTTTCAGCTACGCGGGAGGCTGAAGTAGAAGAATAGCTTGAACCCAGGAGGCGGAGGTTGCAGTGAGCCGAGATTGCACCACTGCACTCCAGCCTGGGCAACAGAGTGACACTCTGTCTCAAAAAAAAAAAAGAAAGAAAGAAAGAAAGAAAAAAGAAAATGACTAAGTGACTGAGTGACTGTGAGGTACTGATATTGGTTCTCTTATGCTCCACAAAAACATCAGTTTCATTATCTTAGACCCACAATGATCAATTATCAGCTGGATATGGAATCAACTTTAAAATGATATGTGGCTCTACACTGTAAATTATACTAATTTGACTTGTTAGAATAAAATCCAAAGTAGATTTAAATGAAGCAGTTTAATTAGGGCAGCAGATTCATAATACTTTCAAGAAGCCCTTAAGTCTTATAAGAGGTCATTGAATTGACTCTTGGGACAGCTTCCCGTTTTATCACACTTAGGATCTGCGGGTATCTTGAGTGCCCTAGTTGTAAGCTTGTGCCAAAGGTAGTCAGTACATTTTACATCCAGGAAGACTTTCCATTGTGGTATTTCATCATGTTTATTGCCATTTAATTAGGGTAAGTAAGGACATATACATTTTTAGTTTAAATTCTATTCCTCCTCACTTCTGTGTGTCAGAGTTCAACTTTGGAGAGTGGGTTGTCAGTACGATTATTGTTGTTTTTCTGATATTCTGTCTTTTACTTTTTACTCTGAATTATTTGGGGCTTACAGAAAAGTTGCAAACGTAGTAAATTTTTCACGCATACCTCACTCAACTTCCCCTAATGCTAGCATCTTATATTACCACAACCACGTGTCAAAACCAGGAAATTAACATGTGTACAATATTATTTATTAAACTACACTTCTTATTCTATTTTAATTTTTTTTCCACTAATGTCTTCTTTTCTGTTCCAAGATCCTGTCTGGATCTTACATAGCATTCAGGGATTATTTGTCCTTAGTTCCCTGCAGTGAGTAACAGTTCTTCAGTGGCTCAGTGGCTCCTTGTTTTTCCTTTCTTTTTTGAATCAAAGTCTCACACTATTGCTCTGGCTGGAGTGCAATGGCGCCATCTCGGCTCACTGCAACCTCTGCCTCCCGGGTTCAAGCGATTCTCCTGCCTCAGCCTCCCAAGTAGCTGGGATTACAGGCACCCATCACCACGCCCAGCTAATTTTTTGTATTTTTAGTAGAGACGGGATTTCACTATATTGGCCAGGCTGGTCTCGAACTCCTGACCTCGTGACCCGCCCGCCTCAGCCTCCCAAAGTGCTGGGATTACAGGCATGAGCCACCACACCCAGCCCCTTGTTTTTCATAATTCTGAATTGGTCAGAATTATGAAATTGGCCGGGCGCAGTGGCTCATGCCTGTAATCCCAGCACTTTGGGAGGCCG
>NW_026658693.1:0-3938 GCF_009828535.3 Hylobates moloch | reverse complement strand
AATGCAAGAATTCAGCAAAACATGAGCGCCTCCTGCAGGCTACTCCTGGCTGTCCACTCAGATCCCCCCAGGTAGAGTTCTTTCCTCAGCTCTGCCCCACCCAAGCTCTGCTTGGGAAACATTTTGAGATAACTTAATACTCCCACTTTGTAATTTTTATAGTCAGAGGCTTATTTAAAAATGTTTTTTGGTTTTTATTCTGAAGTGGTCAGAAGATTAAATAGAGTATTCCAAGAGAAGCACTGAGAGCAGTACCTGCTGTGTAATATGTGCTATATAAATGTTAACTGTTCATTTCTTTTTATGTCATCAGTGTGCCAGGGTAGAAAATGCATAACCTGGCCGGGCACGGTAGCTCACACCTGTAATCCCAGTACTTTGGGAGGCTGAGGCAGGCAGATCACTTGAGGTCTGGAGTTCAAGACTGGCCTGGCCAACGTGGTGAAACCCCATCTCTACTAAAAATACAAAAATTAGCCAGGTGTGGTGGCAGGCACCTGTAATCTCAGCTACTCAGGAGGCTAGGGCAGGAGAATCGCTTGAACCCAGGAGGTGCAGTCTGCAGTGAGCTGAGATCGTGCCACCGCACTCCAGCCTGGGTGACAGAGCAAGACTCCATCTCAGAAAAAGAAAGAAAGAAAAAGCACAACCTGCAATTGTCACTTGGCTCTGCCACTTTTTCTGAGTGGTGGATAGAAGGCTGTTTTGAGGCGTTTCCATTTCCAACTCTATGTACTGGCATTCATAAAGCCTCTTGCCTAGAATTGAGGAAATTACATGCATGGCAGTCCATAGCAGATACTGTTACTGAACCTTTCACCAGGGCTTGAGAATATGGGATAAGCATGGAAATAAGACCCCCTCCTGGAGATGCATGATGTATGTTTTACATTGAACACTCTGGCGTGGCCTGGAGTAAATGAAAAACCTGTTTATTATTTTTAAAAAATGTTATAGTTTAGGATAATTTTTAGACTTAATAGAAGAGTAGTAAACATAGTACAGAGAATTCCTTAATACTGTTTACTTCATTTGCCCTAGTGTATAACATAGTAGATTACCGTGGTGCATTTGTCAAAACTGAGTTTAACATTGGTGCAACACTATTACCTAAACTACAGACTTTTTAAATTTTGCTGGTTTTCCAGTAATTTCCTTTTTATGCTCCAGGATCCAACCCAGGATACCACACTGCATTTAGAAAGCCTTTTTAATTTTGTTTCATGGTTGGCAGTTAACACCATAAGAGTGGATTTTCCTACACTTAAACCATTAAATAGCCCTCAAAACAATTTTCTTGTAATACCAGTTGGGAATTGCTTCTGTAGCCCTTAGGATGCCTTATAAAATGTTCATAGATTGAGAACAAGGATGGTTCGAATTCTAGAAGATAGTTTTCGTGGGGCAAATGTCCAGCAGGTAAGTAGCCTTTCAATGCCTTCACCAAACCCATTCTTCTAAAGTCATCTTTCATTGCAGCCACGCGAATATGATGGTGCAACCAAAAGTCTGTGCATTAGAAACAAGTAGACCATAGTCTTCCACAGCTCCAGGCTTGGGTATTCAGTATTTAGCACACATTTATTTGTTGGGCACTCAGCATTATGCCAAGGACCATGTTTGTGATGAGCACAATGCCAAGACACAGACCAGACCATGTGGTCTTGCTCTCTGAAGGGGCTGCAAGTGACACGGATCAGTAACCCTGGGGAGCAGGTGATGTGGAGGAAAGTGAGCACCCTCAGCATGGGTCTGACCATATTCCTGGTATCAGAGGGAATCAAAAAGTGAGGGCTAGGCTGGGAGTGGTGGCTCACGCCTGTAATCCCAGCACTTCAGGAGGCTGAGTCAGACGGATCATCTGAGGTCAGAAGGCAGGCAGATCATCTGAGGTCAGGAGTTGGAGACCAGCCTGAGCAACATGGTGAAACCCTGTCACTACTAAAACAAAAAAAGAAATTATCCGGCTGTGGTGGTGCACGCCTGTAATCCCAGCTACTCGGGAGGCTAAGACAGGAGAATCGCTTGAACCCAGGAGGCAGAGGTTGCAGTGAGCCGAGATTGTGCCATTGCACTCCAGCCTGGGCAACAAGAGCGAAACCCCGTCTCAAAAAAAAAGGAAAAAAAAAAGCGAGGGCTGTGCCTGAGTAGTCCCCATGGACTGGTGATCCCACAGGGAGCGTTGTCAGCTTGTGAAATGCCACACGTGCTGCTCCAGTGTGCTCCCTGTGCTCCATGTTCCCCCCGAGCCCCACAAGGCACATTAACATTTAAAATGAGAATTCATATAGCCAAGACACTTCCAGCCATTGTGATCCCAGGTTATTTGACCTCTGAATCCCTTTTTCCTATGGCACCTCTTACAGCTGAAAGAAAGACACATTCAAGATGCTCTGAAATCCCAGCTAGGCAGAAGTCATTGTTGCAAGCTGCAGAAGTTCTTGTTAGGAGGGGATGCAGCTCATGTGAGGAGATGGGCTTCCACAGCTCTCTTCTGACTCTAAGATCCTGTGATTGAAGAACAGCCTCTGCCTTCACGGTGACCAAACTGCAGTGGGGGCATTGCTGGGACAGGAGCTGAGGAGATTCGACCCATCTTCTTCAGCATTTCCAACCTATTTAGTAGAAGAGAAAGTTCAGACATTCATTTTCAGAAATGCCCACACAATGCAGGTTAATGGGGTCTGTTTTCTCCCACTGAACATATGTATCTTTCTAATGCTGTGGTTATCCCTGAAGGTCAAGGCCATTCTTCATTGCATACCCATGCTTCCTTCAATTGTGTTAACTCATTGAAATATTATGCTTTTATTGACATCAAAACTTTAAACATGCAGACTCCTTGACTTAGCAATTCTGCTTTGATGACTTTATTGTAAGGAATTAGAATACTCACAGTGTTGTTTGAATAGTTTAAAACTGGACATGGGCCGGGCACGGTGGCTTACGCTTGTAATCCTAGCGCTTTGGGAGGCCGAGGCGGGCGGATCGTGAGATCAGTAGATCGAGACCATCCTGGCTAACACGGTGAAACCCCGTCTCTACTAAAAATACAAAAAATTAGCTGGGCGTGGTGGTGGATGCCTGTAATCCCAGCTACTCGGGAGGCTGAGGCAGGAGAATGGCATGAACCCAAGAGGCAGAGCTTGCAGTGAGCGAAGATTGTGCCACTGCACTCCAGCCTGGGCGACAGAGTGAGACTCCGTCTCAGAAAAAAAGAAAATACTGGACGTGACTTAAATACCTATTAACAGAGACTACTTAAATTATGGTGCATTTGTTAATTGTTCTCCAAGTTAGAGATTTCTCTAAAAACTTATGATGACATATCCTCTGCACATTTTAAAGAAACTAGCTGGAGAATTGGAGGTGGAATGAAGCTAGTTTTTAAAAATGGAGGAGGCCGGGCGTGATGGCTCATGCCTGTAATCCCAGCACTTTGGGAAGCCAAGGTGGGCGGATCATGGGGTCGTTAGTTCGAGACCAGCCTGGCCAACATGGCAAAACCCTGTCTCTACTAAAAATACATAAATTAGCAGGGCGCTTGGTGGTGTGCGCCTGTAATCCCAGCTACTCGAGAGGCTGAGGTAGGAGAATCGCATGAACCTGGGAGGCGGAGGTTGCAGTGAGCCGAGATTGCGCCACTGCACTCCAGCCTGGGCGACAAGAGCAAGACTCCGTCTCGCGGGGAAAAAAAAAAAAAAAAAAGAGGAAAAGGCAAGAGTGGTGTTTTTAAGTGTAGACTATCTTAGGCTATGTTAAACATCTATATTAGAGCCGTATACTCTTAATTTAGAATTTGCTGTGAGCTAGTCACCCTGTGAAGTGTTAGGAACACAGACAAGGCATAGTTCCTGTCCAGATATGTGAATAAAAAGGGAAAATTGAACGATGTTTAGTTTCAGTGGATGTATCCAGAAAAGGTTTTTTGGGTTTTG